>NC_140465.1:37620405-37865405 GCF_051167445.1 Perissodus microlepis
GGCCACCTTCCAGGTCGCTGACTGGACTCCGTCGCCGACGCGGTCGGCATCCTGAAATGCTCCGACGCTGCCACTGCCTTCCACGCGGTTGGCCTTCGGATCGCCTACATTGCCACCGCTGCCTTCTGCACGGCCGGCCTCCAGAACTACTTGGTTTCTGTTGCTGGCCTCCTGGTCGGCCCCCTGAACTTGTGTACCTTGGACCCTGGTGCCATCGACCTCTGGGTTGGCCCCCGGAGTTACCGTCTTGTATTATTGAGCCACTGGCCTCCGGGTCGGCCCACTGAGCTGTGTTTTTGGACTCTGTGTTTTTGGTTTTCCCAGCTCATCTGTTTAGTTTTGGACTCCTGTTGCCGGGATTTTGTTTTGTTGGACTCCGAAGTTTCTGCTGGTTTTCTGGTTTCTGTATTGGAGAGGAGTGTCACCCAGGGTCAGATTCGCTGACAGAGGGATCGAACTTCTGGGAATCCTGTTCGCAGCTGGTCACCATGCTGTCACTGGAAAACTACTGAAGACTCTGATGTGGTCCCCCAGCCACCAAGGTTTATCCCAAAAATAACCCCTGGTGTACAGCCACCTCTAAATTCTGGAAATCCATCAGCAGGTGAAATGTGCTCATCTCCTTGTTGTTTCTCTGAAATCGGGATGCCCACCAGCACCGAGCTCCAACCATTTTGCTGTCCCCACAAGCAGCAGGGAAAGACAGTCAAAAGCAAGCATGGCCACCCAAGGAAGGCGAAAGTGCACTCTGTGCAAAAGAAAAATTCCCTGGCTGGGTGAGCAGTGCAATGTGGGTCTCTGTCTCCAGGTGGGTAGGAACTGCTTCAGGGTCTATCACACAGGCCCAAAAACGCCTGGACGCTTGTAATATAAAAAGGCCAATAAATTAAAAACTGAGTGAGCAAGGATAAAAAAAACATTTTTGTACATATTTATTATAGTTCATATTGCAAGTTGATGTTGTGTTGTATTTTGTTATTGCTGAATATCAGTTTCCACTATAAATCTCAAGTTCGTTTTTTTTTAATTTAAACTGTTGTTCCACTTTCATAACAATAAAATAATATAAAATGGCTGCCAGGTATTGAAAGCTGAGGTTATTCTAAAAAAATGGGGCAAAAGCATTCAGTTATAGTATGTTTTTTGACCCTTTTACAGCCAAAATTACCAAAAAAGTCCAGGCGGCCTAAATTATGCTTGGTCAATAAAAGGTTAATTAATAATTTTGGATGTTAAAACCATATTAAACTAGTTTTTCTTGGATACATTAATATTTCGTTAAAACACAAGTTCAGCAATCTAATGCTAACACTTTGGTGCTGAAGGGAAGGGATGAGGGAAAACACACTTTTCCTGACTTTTGCGGTCCTCACTTTACCTATTCCCATCCCCCACCCGCTGCAGTCACAGGCTTGCAGGTGTTGCTAATTAGTCGCGTGCTCGGTGCAGCCAGACACGCGGGGCGTAGCTCGGAGGCGAGAGGAGACGGCTGGAAGTATGAAGAAGCGTGACAGAGAGAAAGTGGAGATGTCCGACAGTCAGAGAATAGAGGATGAAGGGATGAATGTGGTAAGTACATTAAACAAACTATTTTAGTGTTTACTTAATAATTAGGCAAAGTGAAGTGTTTGCAGCCGACAGTTTGCTCTGTAGTTAGCATGCTTTGCTAATGCTTGCGTGACTTAGCTTAATGTGGTGTTCGACGACATTCTCCTAAACTGTACAATTTTTAGCTGATATCTTAACATTCATGCAGTCGTGAATGTCTGTTTTGGACACTTTTATTAGTTACTGTCGTAATTTTCGGTCGTCTGTGGGACTGAAAATGAACGCTTAATGAGCAATCAATGAGCTTAATGAGTAGCTAGCAATAGTGTTAGCTCCAAATGGTGAGTAAATTTCTAGAACAACTTCGTTCAACTATAGGCCTTAAGTATTCACAACAAGAAACAAGCTAAGCAGCTACAGAGTCTTTTCTTTTCAAAGCGTCAAGTTTTTGTCGTGGCGGGGAGGGTGGCAGTCGGAGCAGCGAGACAGACCCGCCGAAGCTAATCCAGGAGTCTGGATTAGCTTCGGCTGTCGAGGACCCAAGTTCATAATGCAATTATTGTCGTGACGAGCTAAGAAATGGCTAAAGTGTAATGTTGTGTCGTGGTATGCAAAACGAAGCGTGAGGTCGCGGGGGCAGCGACAGTACCAGAGCAGCAGGCGAACCGACTTTTCCCTCAGTTAAATATTCAGCCGTGGAAAGTAATTTAGTGGTGGTTTAAGTTTTGTTGTGATTGTTTGTGATAGACAAAAAAATAAATTTTACTTCTGCAGTGGCTTGATTGCTGTTAATCACAAACGATGAAGTACTAAAAATATAAAATAATAAAATTACTATCATAGTAAATTAAGATAAATAAATCTAACAATATTAAGCATGTGAACAGACTACTGCACAGCTTCATTTAAACTATGACTTATATTCAAAAGATTGATTTTTATAAAACCGTATTCATATTTGCACCATGTCTTTATAGTGACTAACATATGTGATTAGACCTATTGATGTCACCTTAAATACTATCCCATTATCACTAAGTGTGTATTTCTTACTTGTTGATGTATAAAACTAGTGTACTTCAGGTATGGACATGTTATGTTAGCTGTTTTGTGTTTGACCTCATCCAGAGTAAACAATCCACCAGACTGAAGGCACGTTTGCAATGCCTGAGAGACCATCATGATAAATGCTTGTCAAGAGCCATGGACTCCTTAAAACACCAAACACAGGTAATCATGATAGGGTTTTGACTTTTCCCATATTACAATATTAATAAATACAGTGGTGCTTCTGACTTAGATTTGTGACAGTATGAATGCATGTGCCAAAACATTCTGTAGGGGTGTGTTGGTTTGATTACGCAGGTGTACTGAAAAGATAATTTTTTTTTTTTTCACCAAAGCCAGGTGCTGAAGTTTGTTTTGTGTGTGTGTGTGTGTGTCTCTGTAACGCCCGAGTTTCACCCAAGCAACTTTAGCATCGTGTCAGCTCTTTAGTTAACTAATTTGAAATGGCTTTTGCCATGTGTGGGAGGAGGGGGGAATAGTGTACAAACCTAGGACTGACATTTAAGCAAGACATATTAGCCTTTTATAAATAAGTAGAACCTGTACCCAAATGTCATTCTAAACTAAAATGTAAAAATTTGTAGAAACTAGTACTTTGGTACAAAAGTGCATCATTAAGTTCTTAAATATCCGATATATGTATCTAAGTATCATAAATATTACCTGGCAAATAATGTACTTCAATATCAAATGTATACATAAAAGCAAAGTGTGTACACAGTTACATGTATTTCAGGGGGTGTTATCAGCCTGGCTGATCTGAAATTCAGCTTTTCATTTTTTTTTTTGTACTTCTGTACAGTACTTGAAAAAAATGTTTGGTACATCCCATCACTCAGTGCAAGCTGAAATTGTCTACAGCTTAGTTTACAACAGTACTGAGGGCCACTTTTTAAGATGGAACCATGTTTAGTCAACTATAGGCTAATAGAAAGGTTTTTTTTTCTTTTGGTTGTGCTGTAATTAAAGCCTTCTGAATTTAGACATCAAAACCAAAGTATGTGTAGTAATGCTGTGTTTTCTTACACAGCATTAGGTTTAAATAAAACAGAGGATGCATTTAGTAGTGTATTGGTCTTGTTCATCACCTTTTTGTGAACCTTATCAAAAGAAATGTTTGTCTCTGTAATGTTTAGCCATCGGAGAGAACAAACCAAGAGGGTGAGACTTCATCACAACCCCAGCTCTCACCTAAGCAACTTGCAGCTTCCAAGACTTTGGTAAGTAACAAATTGATTTTAACTTGTGGTATATAACAGGCTCAGTACTCTATAAGTTTAACAGTTTACCATGTAGATATAGATGAAAAATTAGCAGTGGTGCTGGTATCGATAAATAAATAAATAAATGTGACAGCTGCCAGTCATTATGTGGCTTTTCTGCCTTTCTTTCACTGCATGTTAGCCTAATTTGTATAAAAGATGGGTTATGTTCACACACACGTAGGTGACAGAACAGAACTTGACACACGAGCACAGCCCACAGTAGTGATAATGAAATGGACTTCAGGATATACCTCATGATTGAGAATCCATAACTCATTACCCCCCTTAAACCACACTCAATTAATTTTCCACAGTTATATCTAATTCTAAAGTGACTTTGTTATCCTCCACAGCTCATGAAACTTAATAAAAATTTGCATTCTGCATTGGTTGTATATTAAGATGGTGTGCAAAGTATGTTGACACTCAAGCTGTGTCCCAAAACCTAGGCCGCATCCTTCGAAGACCGAGAAGGCCGGAAGTGCGAGGCTTGTAAAACGGGACGGTCTAGCATTCAGATTTGCGTCACCAGCTGTCTCGTTGGCGTTTAATAAACTCAGCTGTCTCGCCGGCTCAAGTGACCATTGAACCCTTCGGTCAGCTATCGAGCAGCTGGGTAACAGAAGTCTCTGAAAACCTCTGAGCACTTTTGCAAATATGCGATCTCTTGATAAACTGAGCAGATATTTGAAGTTTACACAGCTACATTCTCACCTGAAAATATGTTAAAAGTTTATTTTGTGACCCAGAAAGAGTAATAAGATTAATAGTTAGTAGCGGCCGCCATTGTTGGAAACTGGAATCTGCTGGGCCGCGCTATGAATTCTGGGATATGGTGGGGCACAAAGGATACACCCAACCCATCCTTCAAATCTGGGGAAAAGGAGGACGCATTTGTCGGCCAGATTCGGAGGAGTCTACGAATTGGGACAGCCTTCGTGGCGTCGCTGTGATGTAATCGGTCTACAAATGCGGCCTCAGGAGGTTGCAGCTGACGTTTTGGGACACAGCTTTAGTGCCAGTCAGGACAAGAAACCAAACAAATCTCTCATTTACCTGAAAATGTACTAGTCCAGTGACCCTGAAAGGCATTTTAATAAGTTTAAAGGCAAGCTCTGTTGTATTGTTTTAAGGCAGATATTTCCATGATTTTAAGTGTTTACATTTGGCCTAGATATGTTATATGTTCGGTTATCATATCGATATGTGGAACAAAGACTTGACATGGTTAAACAAGATACAGGAGTGATTCTGTTAACTTTTTTCATAACTAAGATATAATTATTGTGGTCATGAGCTACGTACTTCTGCGCTGTACTGCTTCTTAATTATAGAATGCTTATTTTTCAGTTCAGGATTGTTAGGAATTTTAAAAATCCACATTCAACATTTAGGATTGAGTAAACAAATAATAAAAGCCAATGGCAGTACTTCAATACCAGTTCTTGTTACCCATCCTGTGTGAGAGGTGAAGGAGAGCCAGAATTGTCTGCACTGTTTCTGATGTGGATTAGATGTCATTCATATTTAGTGTTTTCAAGGTGCAAATTGCTGAATTGACTTGCATGACTTTCAAAATTGCAAGTATGCTTTACCACACATCTTATCTAACATGTTCCTCATTAACATTATGTATGTAGACATGGTAATACATGTGTCCTTTTTAATTTTATTTTAAAGCCCTCAGCAAGTCTTAATCAAGAGGGGGAGACCTCATTGTCAGATCTTTCATTTGAGCTACCAACATCATCTGAGAGCATGGTATGTGTCAAATAAGCACTTTTAGCTTATCCCATATGACCATAAGTAGCTCTGAAACTTTTTCATAACTTGCAGGTTTTTCCTAGAGTGAGTTAAGCTGTCAGTTTTAAAGAGAACCAGCAAACACAGCCCTGACCATGCATTCACTGTTTTGTTAGCATGTACTGTCTTTATGTCACATACTGTCACACATGGCCTGGCAGAGAACTGAACAACAGGAGGTTCAATCTGGCCTATGGGTGGCTTTGCTTCAGCTATAATGCTTTGCAATCTTGGAGTTGAATTTTTCATAAAATTAACTGTTTTCCTGGTGTGGTGAAGTCAGCATAAGTCTACACAGGATTGCAAATGTATGGGAAGTTAAAATTTCTAGATATGTTATTCAAATCAAACTCATGAGGTTGTTAGTTTACTTACAGAACTCAAAATGTAAAAATTTCTTTCTTAATTCGCTTTGGGTTGAGAAGTTAAAAATCAGGTTTGATATCTTTCTCGATGTATTACAGTCATTGCTGTCAATGTCTTACATCTCCCCTCTCTCCATAGGAAATAATTGTTGATGCTGATACTGACATCGATATAATCACTCCTGAAAGTTCATACTCTGATGCTGCTGACCCAGATGTGCCATCACTCAAACGAACTGACAGCATATTTGTAAGTTTGCATAATTCTGGTCATTTCCACACTTTTATTAGGGCTTTAACTTACTGTAGAAGACTGGCATTGCAGCATTGCAATTTTTAAACTATATGTACTTAACAAAAATCTTGGGCCACTCTTCATTCTTTGTATTTTACTAGCTATATGGGTATAGTTCTCCAGGCTTCTTGAAGGACTTTCAAAGGTCCTCTTTGGCTGTTTCTGCATTTGGTTCTGTTCTGTCAGGTGACTCCACACTGCTTCAATAATGTTAAGGTCCAGACTCTGGGGAGGCAAATCAATGACTGTTAATGTTCCACTGTTTTGTTTTTTTTGTTTTTGTTTTTTTTTGTCATAATTTCATCAGTTTTGAGAAGATCTCCAACACATGCTGCCCCAAACCATGACAGAGCCTCCACCATGTTTTACAGATGACTGTAGACCCTCACTGTTAAACCTCTCTGCTATCCTCCTGCATACACGTTGATGAGTTAGAAAAAAAAAAATTCAATTTTGGATTTTTTTTACTCCACAAGCCATGTTTCCAGTGATTTTTGTTTTTAAGTCCAGTTTTTGTGTAATTCGGCATACCTCAGCATCTTCTCAGTTTCATTTGGTTTAATAACCATTCTTAAGCAACACAAACATGACAAGACTTTGAGATACTGATCTGCTGTGGGTAATCTTTTTTTTCCCTTTTACGTTTTCATGGCTGCGATTTCTTTCTGTGCTTCGCTTCTCCACTTACCTCAGATTTTATTTCTTTCAAAGACACTGCACACCATGCTGAGAGATGCAAGGTTTTCAGGTCGTTGGGAATCATACTGTTGGTCTAAAAATAGTATTTTATGTCTGTAACTGTTATCTTTGGCATTATTCATAGATTCAATTAATGAAATGGAAACAAGTGATGTTTTAGTGACAGTCTGCTAGAAAGAAATTACCTACAGATAACATTTAAATTTTATTTGTTTTCTAAGTTGTCTATGTGGGGACACAACACTGGTTCATCTCTCAGGTTAGGAGACTTTTTTTTTTGCTTTGAATGATTCATAGGTCATTGTTAAGTAGCTTAACAAACAAAAACATTCCTCTGAAAATGGTCAGGTACAAGGACTGGACTCAAATGAGTGAAAAAGTAGCCAATGTCCAAAGAAAAACTTTGAAAGACCTTCCGAATGTCTGGAGAACTATTGCTCAAGAACACTTTAGAAATTACAAGTCTGCCTCCTTGGAGTAAAAATGTAAAGTAATGAGAGAGAGGAAAAAATACAGGAGTTTTCATCCAATTATTTGAACAGCTCTGTTCAATAATTATTTTACAGGTTGTTTTTTGAGGGTTTTTTTGTATCTTGTTTCACACAAACATTTGACATTTGGTTGTCAGCTGTGAATTCTTATGGTAGTGCTGAAATGGTATCATCCAGCCCTAATTTTTCCTTATTAATTTTATGGTTGGGTTGAAACTATCGGTAAACAAGTCTTTGTGTATACAAAGCCAAAGTTAGTGATAAAAATTAAAATCACTAAATCCTATAACCCTTCATTAACCTGGTAACAGTTCCAACAAATTAAATTTCACTTTAATGAAGGTGTTAAAGGGGTCTCACAGACGGTGTAAGATTTTCACACCTGGGTAATTCTTGTGAATTTAGCTATAAATGTGTCTATCTGGTTTTTCAGCTTACCAGTGAATACCTGCAGTCAATCTCCAAGGTGGCTGACACATCAGAAGCTTCTGGAAGTTGTATTGAAAGCACTGATGATGAATATATTCCATCAAAAGACTCACGGAATGAAAGCAGTTCAGAGGGATCTGACAGTCCTGCAAAAAGGGTCCCATTGTTGAAAATTAAGAAAAGAAAGAAGTCACAAAAGACTTCCAGAAGAAAAGCACTTCCAAGTACATCTTCGGGTAAGGACCATGAGACGGAAAGTGAAAGCTCTCAACCTAACCAGGGAAATATTTTTGTGATGAAGCTGCAAAAAAAGAAAAATGGGGCTAGAGTATACAGTAAAAAGCATCACTGCTTATACTGTCCACAGGAGTGCCATAAAATGGCAAGGCACTTAATACGCAAGCACAGCAGTGAACTGGCTGTAGCAGAAGCAATCAGTTTTCCTTTGAAATCAAAGGAGCGCAAACTACATTTTGACCTCATTAGAAACAAGGGGAACCGTGCACATAATATTGAGGTTCTGAAAGTGGGCTGTGGAACACTAATCCCAAGTCAGCAAACTAAAAAACCAGTGAAGCCAAATGACTACATGCACTGCGTTAACTGCCAGGCACTGCTGAAAAGACATTCATTATGGAGACACATTTCAAGATGCAAGCTTTCACAGAAGTGCAGCACAGCAAAACCAGGCAAAAGTCGGATCCAGTCACTTTGTGCCTTTGCACAGCCTGTCCCAGATGGTGTCAGCAGAAAGGTTTGGGAACTGGTGAATGCTATGCATCAGGATGAAGTCAGAAACATCATCAGAGAGGAGAAAAGTATCTTGCGACTTGGAGAACACTTGTATTCAAAACATGGACATGACAAGACCAAACATGAGTACATCAGACAAAAAATGCGAGAAATGGGACGGTTACTTCTGCGCTCACGGGAAGCAGGGACACTGAAAAAAATGGAGGATTTCTATGTACCTTCAAATTTCAAGTTTGTGGTTCAAGCAGTAAAGGATGTGGCTGGCTTTGATGAAGACAAAAACATCTACAGAGCTCCATCATTGGCTCTGAAACTGGGCCATAGTCTCAAGAAGATTGCAGATATTCTTGAGTGTGAAGCAAAGATGGCAGATTTTCATGATGAGGAATTTCTTAAGAATCTGAAGAGAAGCCGGGATCTTTATGAGAAGAAATGGGATGTGTGTGTTTCATCTCGTGCCCTGCAAACTCTAAAAGAAGGAAAATGGAACACTCCTCAACTCCTCCCTTTCACCGAGGATGTAAAAACCATGCATATGTATCTTGATAGGTACAGAAAAGAATACCAAACCAGACTTGCCAGTGATCCCAATAAGAAGAACTGGTCAATGCTGGCCAATTTGACTCTTTGCGAAGTGATACTGTTTAACCGCAGGAGAGAGGGTGAGGTATCAAAAATGCCACTAACTGCATTCACCCTGCGAGACACTTCAGGAGTCCATTCGGATTTGGCAGTAGGACTTTCAGAGTTGGAACAAAAACTTTGTCGCCATTTCCAGCGCATCGAAATAAGAGGGAAAAGGAACAGAAAAGTTCCTATCCTCTTAACACCAGACATGCTGTCCTCAATGGAAGCCTTGGTTTCACATCGGCGGGCCTGTGGTGTGTCTGATGAAAATCCCTTTTTCTTCTCTAGACCTGAAGCAGACACTCACTTCAGGGGATCAGATGCCATCAGACAGATTGCAAAGGAATGTGGAGCGAAGCATCCAGAAACACTGTCCTCAACTAAGTTGAGAAAGCATGTGTCCACACTGTCCACAGTCCTAAACCTGAGAGACAATGAGATGGACATCCTCGCAAATTTTCTAGGCCATGATATCAGAGTCCATAGGGAGTACTATAGACTGCCTGAAGGAACACTTGAGTTGGCTAAAGTCAGCAAAGTGCTCATTGCTCTAGAACAAGGCCGACTGTCAGACTTCAAGGGAATGAGCCTCGATCAAATCCAAATTAATCCCAATGGTAAACAAAATGTTCTTATATTTTTATTTCAGAGTAAATGTCTTTTGTGCTACATGGTTTTCTTATCACTGCTTTACAGAAGAAATGCAGGAAGATGTAGAAAGTGATCTTTCAGAGACAGATGCATCAAAGGAGTCATCTTTCAGTTCCTCAACATCGAGTAGGTGACAGGTTTAACTGTTTTTAGCATCCAGCCATTTACTGCATATAAAAATAGATGACATGATGGTTTTTACATTTGTAGCAAAAAACGTGGAATCTTATAGTGGCAGACTGTTAACAGAGGGGACAAACTAAAACCTCAAAGTACATGCCAAATTGTTCCGAAAGAGTTTCTCTCATTTTACTTAGTTATCACATGAATGTATGTTCAATTGTTAAATTTTCTGATCAGTTTGGTTTGAAGTGTACTTAATGTTATAAAAAGGCTGTGAGCTGTCATTATTGACAGCTGATTTCAGTTTGTTTCTGGCAGGCAGATGGACAAGAACTGTACCCCTTGCTGCACTGCCCCATCACTATTGTGCAGACACTTGATCCAAATGACAAGCAACAGATGTCTGCGCTTGTTGTTATGGCTTAATATTTGAATAGTGCAAAGATGTGGAGACATGCCATTCATCTTTACATACAGTTAATACCTCTAACAAAAAATACATTGCGTAGTGTAAAGGCTGAATGGGCACAGAGTTCAACCATATACCATTACTGACTTCTTTGACTTTTGACTTTTTTTTTGTCAAAGGATCCCAAAGATCGAGAAGTCAGCCAACCACTGAGTTTGATGAAACACACACAGGTATCCAGCAGAATAACCAGATGGT
Organism: Perissodus microlepis; assembly: GCF_051167445.1. NCBI lineage: Eukaryota > Metazoa > Chordata > Actinopteri > Cichliformes > Cichlidae > Perissodus > Perissodus microlepis. Next base: position 37,631,190 of record NC_140465.1, read on the forward strand.
ACCTTTTTTAAATTATTTTGTGGGTTTTATAAACACAGAAATTTAAAAAAAAAATTAAATAAAAAAAATAAAAATATATATATATTTATTTTTTAACAGGATCCTCAACACCTAAGAGAAGAAAGGAGACGGGATCTGACATTGATGACCCTAAAGAGGGTACTTCTCACACCCACCGCACACCCTGTTTTGCCTCAGGTACCTGTCTTAATTTAGCCTCTAAGCAAGCTTCACAAAAACCTAAAAAACAATTACAGAATTTTGATTGTGCGCTATCTCAATTTGTTAACAGGAACTTCAGCAAAGGAAAAGGAGTCTGACACTGATGCCACTAAAATGGGTAATTTGCACACAAACTACAGAACTTTAAGTCCCCCCCTTCCTTTTTTTGAAACCTGCTTTTACAAATTGGTAGAATTAAACCAAACAGGAGCACAGAGAGTATAGATGTTCTTTTTTTTGGGTATATTTCAGTTGTGCAAACCTGAAAACTTTTTGATTGGTATGACTGTCTAGAGCAGATTTCACATAATCCACAAGAAAACCACAATTTCTGTAATTGTAACTGGATGTACTGAATGTACTTTAGAAAGTATGTTAGAAGTTTTTTAGACTGATCATTTTCAGTATCCCCTACCAAAGAGCCTGATAGCACCATTGTTGCCTGTATTGTGTAACCTTCTTTGTACCCTTGCGTGCTTATTATTGTTAGCTTTTTCTATTGCTGCTAGCTGCTTGCCCACCATTTTATTTTCAAGCCACGTCAGTTCAGTTGGCATTAATTCTGTATATAGAGAACCATGAATGGGTAAAATCGTTTGCTTCAACCTTTGTGATTGTTTTCCTTCAAGAGCTCTGCCAAAAAAAATCACATTCTTTAACTGAAGGAGACTGGACTAGGTATTTGCCTGACAGTGTAATATTGAAACTTTTCAAATATTTTAAATTTTAGCACAGTAGATGAGTTATGTAGCAGGGTGATAAGACTGTACTGCATTGCAGTCACAATTTTGCATGTTTTTCAGTATTTGTCTTCTCTGTTCCAGGGTCACAAGGTACATATTTTTTCTACTTACAGTTTACTCTTCTTCCCATAGGACCACCAGGATTCAAGCAAGGACAGTGGACCACAGATGAGCCTGATGGTGACCACGCTACTGCAGGTATCCCACAGACTGAGGCTTGGCATTTGCCCACATTTCTTCTTTACCCATTCCCTTTTCCACACAACAGCTAAAAAGGCTATACTAAAATAAGCACTGATTTGCTTTCTCACCCTAATAATGCTTTTATTTCAAAGTTGTACAAATGTTCTTAGTACAACCTATCTAGACTGGATGATGACATGATGATGAATTAGTAATGATTAATGTAACAAGGCAGTAAGAAAAAACGGACGTCTTTCAGTACAAGGCTTTCGTCAGCGTTACAGCAGGCGAAATGTGTGCCAAATTTATTAAGGCTGACTACTTATGGGTGATTAGCTGGTTATTACTCTTGTCCAAAATGACTGTTACTGGTCAAAGAATTTACTGTTGTTACTTAACAGAAAAACACTTCTTCCTCTGTCAGCTCTTTTTTGAGAGCTCCAGTAGGTGAATACTTTTACCTGAAGCAACCAAAGTCATACAAAAGTCTTTATGTCATGTTAATTCTGGACAAGATCATTCCAGGAATCAGGGCTCTGTGCCAGAAAACATGTTTGGCTAAAACTAGGTAATCCAGGTTTTCCATTTCAGAGTGAGGGTGGATGCTGAGTCAGACCCTGTAAACCTAATCTGCAGGATTTCTTTGACTCCTCTCCTTCTCCTGGTGTATCTGAACTGGCTGACTTGCATTTTTTTTCTTTTTCTCATCCATAAAGTTGCCATCAAAGGTCATAGTTGAGTGGTTTATTTTGCAGAAATTTACATTTTTACAGACATTGAGAGATGTAGTGAGATAATAGTTTGTACTTAACAAGACCGCATTTTATAATGATTTACCAATGTAAGAATGGAAACAGAAATGACATCAGATTTACTATCAGTTAAAGATGAAATTTATAGCCCATTTTCTAACTCTGGATGGCAGTACAGCTGTTAGGCTGGTAGTTCCCATGTATTCAAACATTTCCTGTGCGTTACTGTTTAAAAAATCTTTTTAATAGTATGTAGTGAGTGTCATCATTTTTGATGACAAAGATCTCATACTGATGCAAATAAATACACTGGGTGCATCCTAATTCACTAATTTTCTTCTTTTTTTTTTTTTTTAAATTGAAAGTTGGTTTGATTCTAACTCTTGCAGGCCATCTCAAAGCTCGTATTTGATGAGTGAGGCAACATTCACAGAAGCAGGCTTCACAAAAGTAGTTTTCCATCTGACAAGCCACCCTATTTATATATTACTGATATTTTTATTTTATCTTATTTTTATTTTTTTTGAAGTGGCTGAGCAAACTGGTCTAATCCATCACATAATCACTGAATTTCATACCAATGATGGGGTGTTGGATCAAGTCAGTCTGTCAGCAAGAAACACTGATAACTAAGTTATTTGTTATTTCTACTCACAGGCAGATCGTTTCTAAGCATCTGATTTGATCTTTGAAATTTCATTTTTGTCAACCATTTAAATTAAATGGTTTCTAGTATTATGAATATACTAGAATATTTTGTATTTTTTAAAAAAAATTAAGTTCACAATTAGAACTTAAGTACATACTGACACTAATTCTGTAAGTGGATTCTGTCTCTGAGCAGGATGCAGTATGAATCCAGATGGCAGCTTTTTACTTATGTACAGGTGCTAAAGTAATAGCAAGCTACAGGGAGAAAACAATGCTGCTCTATTATTGTTAGTCTCAACTGTTAAAGCTGACTGACAACTGAACTGTGATTAGCTACCTCACTTGTTACAAGTGGATGTTTCCTTAGATTTTCTTGTATCTATCCTCCATCCTTCTTGGGAGGTACTAAGAAGCAAGGAAAAAATGCAAATGATAGAAAAGTGTAGGCAGTTTCAGGGACCTATGATGTATCCACATATAACTGTGATAAAGAACCTAATGTGTAATTTGCCTGTTCTCTGACAGATTTATTTTATTAATATTCTGAAAATTCATGATTTAACTGGACCCTCAACAGCTAAGAGGAAACAGTGCAAAATTTAAAAGTGATTACTCTAAAACTGAAGCGTCTACCCTTTTTAGTTTTGCCTTAATTTATCTTAAATTAATTATTACAACTGTATTAAGTCACTTTCTTTTCTATTTTAGGAACATCAAAGAAGAGGACTTGGACATCAGCTGAGGTCCATGCTGTGGAAAAGACACTAATGTCCTTCATTGAGTCTGGTAAAGTACCAGGAAAGTCGGAGTGCGTTGCCTGTATTGAGGCTTCACCGAAAGCACTTACAAACAGAACCTGGACAGGGGTAAAGTTCTATGTAAAAAATCGAATCACTGCAATGCAGCGTAAAGCTGCAAAAAGAGTTTAACAGCCTGTTCTTAATTGTTCATTTGTGCCTTGTTTGCCCCTTTGCAATGTTTTTACGTTCTGTGCTAGACCAATGTTTTTGGACGTCAAAAAAAAAAAACGTTTGGAAAGAATGGAACTCATGTTCCATTTTAATTAGTTTTAATTATGTTTTGAAAAGGAAAAGGCATTCCTGTTCTGACATATCTAAAAATGCCACCTTGCTTACCAGGGAGTACTGTCTTATATATACTTATATTTATACTTGTATATAATATGATATATAGAGATATAATATGATATATAGAGATATAGATATATAGAGATATAGATATATAGATAGCTATATAGATAGATATATGTATGTGTGCGTATATAGAGATATAGATAAACACACACTGTTTGTTGGATGTAAGGGGCTGAAGGTCTGACTTTAAAAGGCTGAAATAAATGTTACGTGAAGGCATAAACTCAGTTTGTCTGCCCATTTCATACAGTAGGTGACTTCTTTTAACCGTCAAATGTGGTTTGGTAAAAATATCATTTTGTTTTCTGTTAAAGCAGATCTGATGCTTCATATCTGATGAAAATCAACTGACAAACTGAATTGATTTAAAATTATTTTATTTGCATATGTTCAGTCATACCAAGTAAAACACTATACAAAATGTTACCTTTTGCTCAACTTTTAACAACATTCTTAAATTTCACAAGTAGTGTTTGTGTAATTTCATAACTTCCTAACTAATATTTTAGAATCAGATTTAAAAAAATAAATTAATAAAATAAGTATCTGGCAGTCAGGATGAGATTAATAAAACAATCCATCCATTTTCTTCCACTTAACCAATTCAGGGTCTCAATCATTATGTAATATGATAGTAAGGTTTCATGGATCAGTGTTGTTGACTGTATGCTCATAGACACATGACTGGTCCCCAGTATCAGTAGACGGGTTATGTCTGGTCCCCAGTAAAACAAAAATTCAGGTTTAAAATTTATTTGAGAGTGTTTGACTTTTCAAGTCATATTTAAGTTTAGATGAATTTATTATGAATTTAGGAGTGAAAATCATGTCTTTACACCCTTTGGAAAGGGTGGATCCCATCAGGCACCTGTCACTCATTGGACCCCACGATGTAGGAAAAACAGGTATGTGTGTGTGTGTGTGTCTCTGTGTGTGTCTCTCTGTGTGTCTGTGTGTGTGTCTCTGTGTGTGTCTCTGTGTGTGTCTGTGTGTGTGTCTCTGTGTGTCTCTGTGTGTGTCTGTGTGTGTGTCTCTGTGTGTCTCTGTGTGTCTCTCTGTGTGTCTCTGTGTGTGTCTCTCTGTGTGTCTCTGTGTGTGTCTCTGTGTGTGTGTGTGTCTCTGTGTGTGTCTCTGTGTGTGTGTGTCTGTGTGTGTGTCTGTGTGTGTCTCTGTGTGTGTGTGTGTGTGTGTGTGTACCTGGCAGTCTGAGGTTGACGACTCGGTCAAACAGGTTCTTCTCTGCTGTCACTCGGTTCAGCACCTGGTTCAGCAGCTGCACGTGAACAAAAACATGAGTGAGACTCCGCCTCCACATAAACCTGAGTCCATGGTTAATTCTGCTGTCGGCTGATTGGCTGCCGACTCATCGTTAAATATTCTAGGCTGGCTGGTTTTTGGGTCATGTGACCGGGGCGCCGTAGAAGGCCGGGATGGGGGGGCAGGTGACATCATCTCCATCTCCTCCTGAGGAAACCTCCTGGCGTTGTGGGCGGGGCCGGAGCTGAACTGAAGCTTTTTTAATATTCGTGTCTGCTTCCTGTTCTGGAGCTCCAATAAGAAGGAGCAGCTGTGATCACATGACAGCGCGCTGCAGGCCGACGCCGCTCACATGTATCTCTCTGCTGACTGTTCTCGTGCTGCTCTGATGATAAGCAGCCAATTAATTCAGTCTGACTGCAGACTAACAGACCGAAGGCTGTTGTTGTTTTTTAATTAACGATTCGCTGAAGTCGCCGCACAGACCGTCTGTGACATCACACGTTTTTCTTTGATACTCAAACCCAATAAAAACTGTTTTATCATCGACTGTGCAAGAAAAGATGAAAATCACTTTACCTGCTCTGAAACCGGCCAATAACGAGCTCCGACTGTGTCACAGTGAAACTGTAAACCCGGCAGCGCCTCACCTGAGCGAGCCGTCTGAGCAGCAGCTCCGCGGAGGGGCGGGACCAGTCCAGGAAGATCTCAGGCACCAGAGTGACGGTCATCTCGAGCACCCGCAGCAGGCTGACGGACAGGTCGAAGCAGGTCGCACACACCTGCAGGTGACACCGCTAATCAGAAGCTGCAGGTTAACCTGTGGGCGGTGACCACACCAGTCACAGCCTAACACCTGAGCCGCGTTACCTGAGCGAACCCGGCTGAGTGACTCAGATTACCTTCAGCTGACGAGTGTCCACAAAGTTCCTCTCTGGACGCTCCGCGGCCTGCTGGATCTGTGAAGACACACAACCAATCAAAAAAGCACCTGTCGCAGCTGTTTCTGCCCCGCCCTGTTAAGTAACCTCCTCCTTTCTGATTGGCTGCCCTCAACTAACAGAATGTTTGAGCAGCATGTGGATGGAGCTGTCCCTCTATGACTTCATGCAGATCCAGAGGGGGCGTGGGCTCACAGGCGTCGCTGTGCACGCACTGAGGCAGCTTTGCAGGTGCCGGGCTTTCTGCCTGAACCTCTGCAGGCGTGAAATCGAGGAGCCGCGTCGAGCTTCGTGTTCGCCAGTTTGAACCGAAGCAGCAGACGAGGAGGTGGACAGCGAGGAACGGAAACATGAGCCTAATCTCTGAAACGCTGTGAGCGCTGGCCTGGCTGAAAATACCCCGGCGTCCCGCAGGAATACGATCAATTACAGCGCTGAGTGGATGATCCGCTGCATCTCACTAAGGATTTCCAGAAAAGCCCGAATAATCTTATTAAAGGGAAACAAAGCTCGGAGCTAAAGCTGACACTCCTCAGGCTGGGCTCGCTCTCGTGTTTCACTCAGAGGTCAAACACATCCTCAACCTTCAGTTCACAGCAAAGCACGACGAGCAGGAAGTGAGGTCGGACCGGCCTCAGCTGCGAGTGCACCTGCGAGGTCACAGTGGGCACACCTGTCAGGTGACGTCTGCACTCTGTGTAACATCCAGCAGGGGGCGACTGCACTGGTTTTATAAAGAAGTCTGTGAGAACAGGTCCTGCTCATCGCCCGAGGACGCGGGGGCCACGTTTGGATGGATCTGACCTCAGATCAGTTTTAGAGGAGCTTTCAGGTTCAGAGGATGTTTCTCCATCGTGGTCAACGCGTGACGGCGCAGCAACCTGCACGTGTGGACGGCACGCCGAGCTGCTGAGCCGTGCACTGATTTATCACAGCGGTGATTTAAGGTTGTCGGCCTCGTCCCCGCGCACAGAGTCCTCCAGGTCCTCTGAGTATGCGGACGATGCTGTGGGAATGTGGGAAGCAGACTGAAACGAATGATCTGCGTTTATGAACAGCTCCAATCAAACTTTACTCCTTCAGTATCAGTAATTAATAAAGTGAGTCGGAGGTGCTGAGTATGAATATATATAAAGACATTATTAAACATGCTGTAATGGGATATGAACACTAATGAGAGATAATTTCAGGGTTTTTTAAGTACTCGTCGTTTCTGTTGATGTATTAAATAATGAGAGTTGGTGTTTCTGGACCTTCTATTCAACGCCGTGTCCTGCGCGTGCTCACCCGTACCTGCTGGGACTCTGGTTGTTCTTACCTCCTGGATCATGCCGATGAACTCGGAGAAGGCCCAGTTGAGTTGGTTCAGGACGCTGTTGAGGAAAGAGGCGGCCATGTCTTTATCCATGCTGAGCAGCTCCGCCATGTGTCTCTGCAGCAGCAACGACGGGCACGGCTCTGAACCAATCACATGACAGAGGACAGGTGAGCAGAGAGAAAGCAGAGGACCGGACGCCGCCCGGCCCGGCAGCAGGTGTAGGACGCTGTGTGGACAGCGTTACAGACACTCGCCGTTTCCTCTGTGTACATGTACAATGACAATAAAGGCCTATTCTATTCTACTCTATTCTATTCTACATGTCTGTCATATTCTTCAAAACCAAAGCAAACATGAGTGAAAGGAAACGGGACACCGAGGGAAAACGGTCACAGACACGCAGAGGAGGGAGGGAGGAGGAAGGACACGGCAAAGACAGAGCAGGGAACACTCTGAGGAGAGGAGGAGGAGGCAGCAAATAGATGAAGGACGGCTCTCTGGCGCTTCGGCCTCCTCCGGGAGCTGACGGCAGCTCCGTGGAGTCATTAAATCCAATCCTCTCCTCTCTGCCCTCTGAACAATATAACAAAAAACACCCGCTGAGTCTCAAGTACGATGCTGTGAGATGCGTCCCAGTTGGGGTTTATTACTAGGGGCGGGTTTTGATGATCGATTTATCGATTAAATCGATTCTGGCTTGGATAACGTGATATCGATTCATTAAAATCCTGAATCGATTTTTTAATATAAATTTATTTTGCCCAAAACACCAGAATCTCAGGTGAAACCTCACAACATTTAAACAACCACCAAAACAGTAAATGAGAGCAGGAACACGATTCTGCACAAAGACGTAAACACAAAGGGGGGATCTGAGGGGGATCTGAGGGGGATCTGCGTCATCTCTATGATCTATCAGGTCCAAAGACGGCGGTACTGCCTGGGTCGGCCTTCAGCTGATCCCCGGTTGGGCCCTGCTGACTCGATTTCCTGAATGCTGCAGTTTTATCGTGGGGATGTTGATTCCTGTGCATGAGAGTTTCTATAGGTAGGTGTAAATATGGGCTGTCCGGATACATGAATGTGATGAGGTTGAGAGCCATACAGGGGTAAAGGGGTGGGGGGATGGTGGGAGGGGTTCACATGATGCGTTTTCTGGTTTGCTCACTTTTTTTTTCTTTTGAGTTCTTTTTTTTTGTTTGTTTATTTTATTTTTTTTTAAATCTGTAATTATCAATGTTGTTATGCTGTAATAATAATAATAATAATAATAATAATAATTATTATTATTATTATTATTATTATTATTATTATTATTATTATTATTATTATTATTATTATTATTAAAAAGAAAAAAAATATGTTCTGATCTGAATTATAATATTTCTGACTGTCTGAAGCAAAGTTTCCCAGATTCAAATCGAATCGATTCTAGAATCAGTGACGATACCCAGCCCTATTCATTACTGGGATTACTGAGTTTTACTGGGCTCCATCAGCACAGCAGAGCTACAGATTTGATTTCTTATGACTGAAGGAAACTAAAAATAAGAAGTGCCGGAGCCGTTTACACGGAGCACAAATATGAATCCAATTAACAAAGCTCCATTAAGACTAATGCACGATGAAATGAAGCTATTAGGCCTCGAGCTTTAAACAGAGGCAGCCGCCTGTGTTTCACACCCGCCACGAGCGCACAGCAGCTGCATTATGAGCACCACCCAGACCGCCTCCGCCTTTTATATTTGTCCGTTTTTCCACCGAACGACGTCCAAAGATGAGCTCACAGTAAGACAACAATCCAACAGAGTTCCTGTAATCGCGCAACTACGAGTCATAATGAAGAACGAAGGAAAAAGCTCGATGTGGACATCACGCGAGAACAGACGGACTCCAAGTATCCAGAGCAGGATGTCGAACGCTTTTTCTGCTGTGGGAAACAAACAGCTCACTTTGGTCTCAGGCCGGACCAGCGAGAGCCGCGTCAGCGCGAAGACGTTTAACGACACGTGTAACCTGTGACGTGTGAGCCTCACTTTGAATGCTGCTGGCCTGTCAGCGGTCAGATGATAAGAAACGTGTCAAACTCGCGACTGCCCTGTGATTACCAAACACAACCTTTCTGCTCATTTTTGGCAGTAATCGATTTTAAAGTCAACAGTGAAAAAATTGAATTTTTTCTTCATTTTTTTTTTTATTTAACCCTTATATTACATAGAATAGAATAGAATAATCCTTTAATTGTCCCACAAGGGGAAATTTGGTTGTAACAGCAGCCAAAAAGACACATGTTACCATAACTGTTATTATTATTATATTACTAAATCACCTGAACGGTGGGTCTTTATCACCAAGAAAAGAAACAGACTCTGAAATAACTTTCAAGAATTGTCCACAGACTGGAGTCTTTGCTGGGCCAATTCTGGCCCCTGGGCCTTATGTTTGACACCCCTGATCTAAAGCAAAAAATGACAAAGATTCAGATCAGCTGGAGAGGAAACAAAACCCTCAACGGGGGCAGCTGTGCCTCCAACCTGAGGAGACAACCTGAAACGCTGAGTATCGACCGATTTCCACCAGAGGGCCGTTTATAGATTAAGTACAACGTGCACTTCTGGCTGAGTCAGGCTGAGGAGGCTCAGGAGAGTGGAAGGAAGGGAGCAGGAGACACGGAGACAGCGAGGACAACACTGGGAGAGGTGAAATGATGAACTTACTCTGGAAACTAGCAATGGACAGATCTCCTGAAAGGCATGCAAAGGAGAAGCACAGAGAAGTCAGCGTCCGTGCAGGAGTAAGACTCGGGTGGGACACAAACAGGATTCAGCACCAGCTTCTGTCCCAGTTCATATTCACGACACAGTCACTGTCACTACCACGCCCTCTGACATCAGCCACGCCTCATGCCACGCCCTGAGTCTGACCGATTACTCCTCTTTAACCTCTGGTGTTTGCACTCTCACAGTGTACCTCCCTCATCCATCCCTCAGTTCACCATCGGCAGCCTATCAGACTTTGGCGGCTTTAAGCTGGGCGAGTAGTGACGAAGATGACGATGTGTGGCTCAGGGTCACTTCCTTTAGAGACGAGGAGAGGGGTTCGAGCTCTGTGCCTGCGCTCTGTACGCTGACCCAGCAGATCATCAGCAGGAATAACAAACTGGGAAACGCGCTGGACGAGCGCCCAAACCTGATGGGAGGCGTAGCGTAGTCGGCATGCTGGACGTAGAAGAGGCAGTGGCTCCTCTCTATCACTCCGTCTCTATTCTGTGTTTATTCTGTCTCTACTGAATCTCTATTCTGTCCTTTGGGAGTGCGCTGAGAAGCTGGAAGGAGCACTCCGAGTGAGGCAGACAGATCCAAGACAGTCAGTGAAGAGGAGGAACTGAGGGAAGCTACGAAGAGGATGAAGATTGGACGGTGCAGATAAAACACCTGTGCAGGTATGGAGCCGTCCAGGAGAGAGGCTGGTGTATAACTGACCTAAATAATGAATGAATTCATTTCCCCTGTAAAAGAATTTAGTGAGCTACTTTCCTTTTTGCACTGTGGTTATTTGAGCGTGTCGAGCTGTTTTATTGCATTTGGCTTTTATTTTTCCACCCTGAGCTCTTTAAAAACTCACCGAGGAGCGTCACAGAGTCAGTGAGGGGATGCGGTGGAGGGCAGGTGTTTTTGTATGCAGACACTCCCATAAAGCACCGCAGGCCGGGATCAGAGGGTGTAAACGGGCTGCTAAAGTGCCTCCACGTGACGATCCAGAGCTCGGCGTGCGAGGACGACCAGCGCTTCACTCTGAGAGCAGATGTTTCTGCATGATGTCGACGGCGAGTCGAGGCCGTCTGTGTTTTTGAGCACAAACACTGAAGCGCTGCAGAGCTGCTTCCTAAAATAAAACGTCAGTCTTCATCTCGGCACAAACATCACACACAACTTTGGTGATTCATTTCTGACGTTCACCTCCACAAACGCTGATGATTAAAGCCGTAAATCACAGCGAGCTGCGGCAAAAATAAACTGCAGACGAGGCAGCCGCCGCCTCAATTTATTTATGGAAATTCATGAAAGAACGAGCACCTGAACCGGGAACGTGCTGAAAACCAAGAGGAGGAGACGGGAGCTGATGACAAGCATGCACAGACAGAACAGCAAAGAGCACCTACTCTGCAGACTGGGCAGGTTGGCATCCTCGGGTTTGGTTTTCAGGAGATGAGGGAGGCGAGTGTATCTGTAGCCAAAACCACAACCCTGAGGAAGAGAGAGGGATGAAGGTCAGCAGAGCTGCAGGGAGACAAACTGCACAACAAAAACACTGAAGCGTCTGGAAGACGATCGCTGAAGCATCAGTGCTGCAGCACTGATGCTTCAGCGATCGTCTTCCAGACGCTGCTTTACTTCTTGCAGCACTAACACTTAATCAGTGCTGATTTCACTGGTTAATTAACAATAAACGATCAATAAATGTTTGTGTCAGACAACAAATACTGAGCAAAAGCCCGAACACGTCACTGTATCTTTGTTAAACGGCCGTAATGACCTAAAGAACTGCTTAAACACCGATTTTCATCTTAAAGAAAGACGCCATGTCTGCTTGTGCTGACCGGCCTCTCTCGACCACTCAGGGCGGTGCATCCGTCAGTCTGTTAAAAGCTTGGCTGTGATTGGTGACAGCCGCTGCTCCACTTTCACCTGAGGCAAGACAGCGTGAACATGTTAACCCTTTGCGAGCTTCAATTCGTGGCTTCCTGTCTCCGACTCTCTGGCCTCGAGCTAAACCTCGTCATCCTGTAAAGACACGGTTCTGTTTTTGGCTTCCTGTGAAGCTCTGCCTGTTTTAAATGTGCTGCGTGAACAGACTTCACCGTGGCCCAGAGCTGACGGCAGGAACGCAGCGTAGAGACCGTGCCGCTGCCTGAAAGGCCCGATCACCACGAGTTTTAAAACGAGAGCGCTACCACCAGCAGCCTCTGATCTAATGACCGTAAAGCTCGAGAAGATGAGTGCCGTGTCAGCAGGTCGGAGAAATATTGGAGACCATGTAGGGCCCTAAAGGTTAGAGCTAAAATTTTAAAATCAAACCTAAAACTTACAGACAACCAGTGAAGGGAAGCTAGAACTGGAGTGATACGAGATCTTCTCTTGGAGCCTGTTAAGAGTCGTGCTGCAGCCTTCTGCACCGTCTGAAGACGATTTAAGGCCGATTTGTTAAAACAAGTAAAAGGTTACAGTACTCTAAATGAGAGGACAAAAGCATGAACAATCATCTCAAGTTCAGGCTTTGACACCATTAGTCTGAGTTTAGAAATATTCAGTAAATGATAAAAACAGTTTCGGACCATCGAGCGACATCGAGCTGTCCAACACGACACCGAGGTTTCTGAGGCTCGATTTTACAGGAGGGTCCAAGATGCTGATATGCTGAGTTTCTGTCTTATCAGAGTTTAGTTGGAGGAAATTGTCATTTAACCGCTGGTTGATTTCTGTCAGGCAATGACTTAAATTAGACAATTTATAAAAGTCAGAAATCCTGAAGGAACAGTATAGTTGGATGTCATCAGCATAGAGATGATAGGAGATATTTTATAGCGCTTAATAATTTGGCTCAGGGGGAATACATAAAGTAGAACTAGAACCGGACCCAGGACAGATCCCTGAGGCTCCATGATTCATGCAAACAGTAAAAGATCCCTCACACAAATATGACATTTTAAAACAACAGCAGTAATCCCAAACAAGCTGTTGAGTCTGTTTATCAGGATGCTGTGATCTACAGCATCAAAAGCAGAGCTGAGATCCAACAGGACCAGCACTGCGTCCTCTCCAGAGTCTGCTGCCATCAAGATGTCACTGGATACTCTAAGTAAGGCCGTTTCAGTGGGATGCAGTTTACGAAAACCAGACTGGAAAGTGTCCATAACTGCATCTTTATCCAGGAAATAGTTAAGCTGTTCTACTACTACGTTTTCTAAAACCTTCTATATAAAAGGCAGTTTGGATATTGGCCTATAACTGTTAGGACGAGATGGACCCAGCTGAGGTTTCTTTAATACTGGCTATATGTCTGTGAAGGTTCTCAGTCATCCAGGTCATCGTAGTCAAAGGAGCTTGCAAAGAAAAGCGTCTGGACTTCTTTAAGTTGCTTGAAGACGTTTCACCTCTCATCCAAGAAGCTTCTTCAGTTCTAAGGTCAAATGGTGGAGAGTCCCAGATATAAACCTCTCTGTGAGAGGACAGATGGTTTGAAAGAGGAGTGAAAGAAGCATCTATGTCCACTGTGAGCGACCATCTTTGAACAGAGGCGGGGGTTTACGACACCAACTCTCTGCCATCTATAATCCAGGTTTGAGTTCCCTCCCCAGACGCCTTAACGCCCACTCACATCCTGGGCCATCTGACCTCAGGAAATCACATGATAAGGTGGGGCCAGGTTTCACAATGAGCTCACCTGAAACTCTGGCTGATTGGGACCCACACCCAGTTTCACACCTTGGCTCAGGCGATTAGAGGATCATCAGGGGGTCCTTTTGTCCCTCTGTGGGGGGAAACTCCCACTAGGTTTAAATCTGGGACTCCCCACCATTTGACCTTTGAACTGAAGAAGCTTCTCGGATGAGAGGTGAAACGTCTTCAAGCAACTTAAAGAAGTCCAGACGCTTTTCTTTGCAAGCTCCTTTGACTTTAATATTGGCTCAACAACAGCTTGTTTAAAGAAGCTGGAAACTGAGTATGAAGAGAAGTATTTATCATTTCCACAATACAGGGGTCAATGGAATCAAACACACTACTGAAAGGTGAAGATGGAAGGACATCGAGGGGGCTTGAAGTCTGTTTATATGACAAAGCAGGACTTTGATGTCCTGTAATGTGACAGGAGTAAAATAAATGATTTGTTTGTGACTGAGCCGCCTCATCACTGACGTGACCCAAACACACGAAGATGGAGTTTAGGATAAACCCTGAGAGAGTGTGTGTGTGTGTGTGTGTGTGTGTGTGTGTGTGTGTGTGTGTGTGTGTGTGTGTCTCTCACCCTCCACAGTCTGACCAGGATCCAGTTGGTCTGGGCCCAGGGTCTCTGCTCGTACGGAGCCAGCAGGTTCTTCATCATGGCCACTCGCCTGGAATCAGACAGGTGAGCATCAACACGTCACTTCCTGTCAGCTCCGACACATAAACATCATTTCAGTGAGAGCAGCTGTTTCCAGGACTGCTGAACAGCTGCTCTGATGCTGCTGACGTCACCGCACAGACGTTCAGTGAGCAGAGCTCTGGCTCGGCTCGCACATCAGGCTCGATTACAGCAGCTAAAAAGCCACAAACAATAAAAACAACGCACCCACTTCTCACCCAGCTGTCAGAGTGCGAGCGTGCTACACGTGGACAGGACTAACACACAGACCGAGGGCGTGGACCGAGGGAGGAAGCAGCGGCGGCGACACGCATCGTGCGACTTCCCTGTGAGCAGACAGAGCTGAGGGACGTTTATCCGACTCATTATCCTGACTGATGCTCAGAAACGATGCCGTGTGTCGATTAGTGTAAGGAGACAAACTAGGCCGTTCATCACGAGCTGCACGCCTGACACACGTTGATCCATCAGCTGTGGCGAGCTGACACCACATGACATCAATCCCTTCAGGAGCTCCGTTTGTGAGCGCAGCTGTTATTCACATCAGACTGCCCGTCTCTGCCGACACCCCGCTGCTGGTCCCGCCCTGATGTTTGAACCCTGCCGGCAGGTTTCAGGGTCAGAGGTCAGATGAAAACAGCTCTCAGAGTGGGTGTAGTGCATGGATCCAACTACACCTCCCCATAAACTCCATCATGTTACAGAGGGCACAGCGTGGCTTTATTAAACCCTTTAACAGCCTTAAATACTGCCAGCCAATAAGGATCCACCATTAGCAGATTTAGACTTTCTATTTTAAATGCGTCTCATCGCAAAAACTCGAGCGCTGCGTCCGAATTCACACAGGAGGGGAGCCGCTGGTATTTAATGTGGCATGCTGATTGGTCAGTTCAAAGGCAACTGGAGCCACGGGATTGGACCGCTGCAGGACATGAGCTCACGTCCGCCCCTCTCGGTGGAGCAGCGGTTAGCGCCATCGCCTCACAGCAGGAAGCGTCTCCCCGAGGTCGCTGGTTTCCTCCCGCACGCCAAGCACGCGCTCGTTAGCTTAACTGCTTAACTGACTGCAGGTGAGAGAGTGAGTGGCGAGTGTGTGTCACCCGCGATGGACTGGCCACCTGTCCAGGTGGGATGGGCGAGTGTTTACTGATCACTGAAGAGCAGCAGCTCAGAGTCACCCTGAAGGTTTTTCTGGAAAACAGAATCAAACCAGACTCACTGCTCCTCCGGGATCCTCTCCACAGCCCTGAGGGATTGTGGGTAACAGACGTAGCTGGCCAGCGCCTGCATCAGAGAGTCTTTGATATCTGAGAGGAGAGAGAGCAGATCAGAGATGCATTCAAAGACAGCTGGAAAAATAAACATTGCAGCAGGAAAACAGCTTTACTGCGCGCGTGCAGCAGCGCCCCCTGCTGTTTGCTTCCAGGTCGGTCTCACACACACACGATCAGTTACACCTGTCTAATGACACACTTATCAGCAGGCTCTCACTTTCCCATCCTCTACCCTTCCTCCTTCCTCCTCCTCATCTTCAGTCTCCTCATTAAAAATGGCAGTGAGGCGCGTCTAAGCCATTACATCCAGTCTCCTCCGCTGTCCTCCAGCAGGACTTCATAATTAACAGGTCCCGCCTCGCCGTTTGGACCAAACCGCTCGAGGCCGGATTTCCCCGCACGGCGTTTATCTCGGATGATGGATGGAACTGCTGAGCTCATCATTTCTGCTGCGAGGCGTCCCGCGGTCCTCGGGGGATTCGGTTCATTAGTCATGGTGGGCTCCAGTGCTCGCCCTCCGTCTCCTCGTAGATGCACATTCGGTATGAATGTGAAGCTGCTACGTCACCTCGTTCAAGTTATCACATTCACACATCCCCGGGCGGGCGGTGTCGACCCCACCCCATCAGCCGTTTCCAGGCGACGGGTCACAAACCGAGGCTAAATGTTCCGTCCTCAGCCTGGATCCAGATCAGCTCTCTGGATTACACTGTGGGTGGGACCCATGTGACCTGCTCACACACGACACCCTCCTACAGTTCTGGCCAACATGCAAACATCTCCACCCCTGTAAGGTGGTCATTCATAGACAAGAGATGGTGAGGGGCTCAGAGGAGAGCCGCTGCTCCTCCAGGGAAGGGAGGCAGTGGAGGAGGTTCAGCATCTGACCAGGAGGCCCAGCACACACAGCTGGAGAGATTACAGAACCCACAGAACAGCTGGAGGAGGTGGAGGTCCAGGAGTGGGTGAGTGAGTGAGTGGGTGGGTGGAGTATTTTACATATTTTAGGCATAAAAACTCAAGACTTTCGTTTGGGCTACAGCAAAGTGTTGACCACCCAGCACAGAGGGGCTCGCTTCCTCTGACTGAAGCTGATCTGCACTAAAAGACAAACACGAGTACAGAAGGACATGCAGACCGGGGACAGATTAAAGGAAAAGCCGTCCTAAAGGGTCAGGTGTGTGCTCCACCAAAGAGTGCTGCACAGACCCACACCACCCTCCACTGTAAGGCTCTGTGGGTGGAGACACCAGCAACATGTAGTGAAGCTAAGCTTGTTACAACTGGCCTCACTTTATAGAAATAAGGTTTTATTCTAAACAGTCTTAGTAAGAACTGAAGAGGTCAAGAAGGAGAGCGCCCTCCAGGCCAGTGGAGGCGTGTCTTTAATTAGAAATGAAGCCCAGTGTCCCGCTCTGCACTGCGAGGGCAGCAGGACCGCAGAGAGTCGAACATATGAATAAAAGTGATCTCAGAAGAGGAGACTGCCGATTCCAGCGTGCTGCCCTTTACTCAACTAGAATCAAAGGTGGACCTGTTCTGGCTCGCTATGATTGGATGAAAACTGTGAGGCGTGACCCATTTTTATGAAGTGGTGCCAAGGTCAGGGTTTTCCTTTAATCTGTCACACATCTTTATTGAAAATCTCCCCGAGACAGAAAAATGTTATAAAGCAAGGTCTGTGTGTGTGTGTGTGTGTGTGTGTGTTACCTGTCCCAACAATGCGTGGATCTGCAAAGTGCTTTGCGAGGATGGCGGCGAGCTGAGTCAGAGTTTCCTCGTAGCCTGAGGGAGACAGATAAAATAAAGTGTGTGTGTGTGTGTGTGTGTGTGTGTGTGTGTGTGTGTGTGTGTGTGTGTGTGTGTGTGTGTGTGTGTGTCTCTCTCCATAACGGAGGTTTAAACTTCTGAAAATACAGTAAAAAGTCTAAAATGTCTGCTTGTGCTTGTTTGTGATGAGCAGCAGAGTCTGTAGTTATAATGATTATAAATGGCGTCAAACACACATTCAGGCCTGTGAGGCTCATTTAGACCATCGGCTCTCAAACTGGGGTTCACGGACCCCCAGGGGTCTGCAAGCCATAGATTGGAGGTCCACGAAAACTCGTAGTGGCTCGTAAATACACGTGCATCATCCGGGGTCGAGCTAATTACTACAAATATTAATAAAATAAAATAATAATAAAAGTCCGTCCACTTCATCAAGTAACGCAAACGTCAAACCAGCTAAAGTGAGACCGTATGACCTCAGTGACCTCGAGTCGGCTTTATCGAGGATGGAAGTGTCTTCAAGTACTAACAAATGAATCAATGAAGCATCTCATCACAAAGCACATTTCATCTGCATGAGGACTGTGAGGGGAAAGGTTTTCCCCGACGCCGTCAGACTGCGAGATGCAGGACCGGCTCGGATCACCTGGGACCAGGTACTACGACCTAATGGAAACCCCTGATAACCGTGGTGAACCGTGCCGAGCAGGTGCTAATGCTAAAGAAGCTTTGCCCTCTTCTTTCACAGATGATGGTGTCATTGCGTGTGAATGGCCACATGGTGTGCCCATCAAAATCAAAATACTGCGCCGCCCTGTCTGCATGGATTCCCAGTAGGGCTGAAGGTCCGGCTCCCACATACCGGCGGCCCGTTAACGACTGACAGATGAAATCATCTCGTACGGTTGACACGCCTGCTCTAGAGTTCAGGAAACGCCCCGTTGAGGTCAGAGGAGAAGGGCAGACTGCTTCGAGCTGATAGGAAGTCAAAAGAAATAACCGCTAATCGATAACCAATGAAATAACTCGTTATAACCAAGGTGTGCAGAAGAGCAGCAGCAGATCACGCCGTCTCACTCCTGAAGCTAAGAACAGAAAAAACAAACCGATCAATCTGGACGTTTCCTTACGTCTGCTGCGACGCGCACGCGGTCGGCTCAGAGGTGGGGAGAACACAACCAGCCCGCCTGTGTGAGCGGTTCAGGCTGTGGAGGTGCGATGCTGTGGAGGTGCGATGCTGTGGAGGTGCGATGCTGTGGAGGTGCGATGTTGTGGGGACACTTTCAGCGCAAGCATCGTTTAAACACACAAACACGAGACGGGAAACAAAAACCCGACGTCACAGAAACGGCATTAACCTAAAACAGGATCAAACACTGAAGCACAGCTGGACCACGACTCGCACAGGTGCACCTGCAGACACCTTCGACAGGTGAGGGTGGAAAAGGGAACGCTCGGCTTGGCTTCACAGCAAAGACTAATACAAAAAATAAATCTTCCAATTGTCTTCCATAACAACCCTGATGAAGCGCGCCCAGCCCGTTCAACGACCTGCCTCAGGTCACACGGGACAGCCTCAAACATCACCTGCAGGCTGGGTGGGCTGATGGTTCGCGGTCCTTACCGGGCAGCTCGTCCATGCCGTTAGCCGGGCTGAAGTAGTTCTTCAGGGCGCTGTACGCGTTCATGGCGACGTTGAGGTAGAACTCTGATGTGAAGGCGAACAGAGAGCCGGTGTTGTCGGCGTGCTCGATGGTGCGGATGCAGACGCACAGCAGCCAGTAGATGTCCAGCATCTTCTCCTGGAGACAGCAGCACACAGCTCAGAAACAACACAAAATCCACCATTTAATGCGGACGCACAGCGGGCGGAGCGGCCTGCTCACCTTGGAGTAGATGGTGGCATTGATCCAGGCCAGCCTCCTGCTCAGGTGGTTCAGCTTCTCCGCAAAAACCTTCTGGCTCTTCTGGAGCTCCTCCAGGATGTCGGCCCTCTGAAACAGACACGCAATCATTAAGCAGCCGAGCGTCAGTGCCGCGTTCGGTTACTCCGTTATTCCTGGACCGCAGGAACGGAGACGCCCCAGGTGTTCTGCTGCGCTGATGTGAGCAGGTACGTGTGCCTCCTCTGATCTGACATGATGTGCACGCTGCAGGTTTCTGGTTCCCTGCAGTTAACGAGGACATACACGGCCTGACCGAGGCCCTCGCCGATCACAGGACGCATCGCTCCTGATGGGGGCGCTCCTCCTACTCTACCCGTCTGCCTTCAGAGTTTACTCTGCGGCACTAATGAGAGGAGCTTCTGCATCACAACGGGCTGACAGCAGCGCGGCCAATTACCTCGAGAAGAGCTCCGACAAACAAAGAGGAGTGCGTCAGATTTATTAATGAGGACGGACCAACAGCGGCGTTTAAACGAGGGTTTCTAGACTCAGTGGGAAACCAGAGGAGGCCTGTGACCTGAATAAAAGCTGAGCATGAGTCTCACTTTAACACATTTGAGTTTAATAACTACAGCGACCATCAATACAGAAATCCTGCAGAGAGAACGACATGAAAACATGAAGCGTGGCAGAAAATGAGGGCCTGTTGGTGGGAATGCGTCGCCTCAGTGAGGGGTGGAGGGGCGCGTTAACCGAGCCATCCCCCCTTTCACTGAAAGATGCTCTTTTGTTCGATTGTTCGTGTCGTTGGAAGTGATCCAATCAGAAGTGATCTCATGTGCAGACAGAGAGCAGACATACGGACACGTTTCACACCTGCTGTCGAGGAAAATAAGACGCTCCGTAAACCATGAATCAAAAGCTAAGCAGTCGTTTTTGTTAGCCTGCAACAAAGGTCTTTCTCCCATAGGGGGCGCCACAGCCAATCATCTGCCTCCATCTCCCAGCATCCATGAAGCTCCTCTGAGCTCCTCTCTCCCACTGCAGTGATAATCTGTCTAAAGCTGTCTGACTCGGGTCAATCAGCCAATCGGGTCCCACCACTGACCCCACCCACCTCACCAATCTGAGCCATGGTCTGAGTGACCTGAGTGACCCTCATCATTTACAAGCACTGCTTCTAAAACTCTCACTGATGTCCAGCTGAGGCGGCGGCGGCACTCACTCTGGCGGGGCAGCGGGCGATCTTCTCCTCCGTGTCCTTCAGCGCCACGGCGTACTCGTGGACGTCGTCCGACACCACCACCATCTGAGAGGAGAGACACATGTCAACACGCTGCTGAGAAAAACACCGGAGGCACGAGCGATCTAATTGGCTGATTGTCACAGCGACCATGAAAACTCATTAGTCTCACCACGCAGCAGCTACGTGATGGAAACGCACACGTTACAGACTCACAGAGGCGCTTTTAAATGAGACAGGGGTCAGAGGTCGCACAGCGTTAGTGTCGGGAGGATTACTGAGAGATGAGCAGAGTAGAAAAAACCTTCAGGCTCAGCGAGGCGCCCGTGTTTGACCAGAGGACTCGGAGTGCTTCGCTTTAATGCACGCAGACACGTTATTCAGACACCGCGAATAAAAACGTAAAAATAAAACCAGACACACAAATCACAGCGCTCTGAGCACAGCTGCTTCGGGTCAACCCATCCGAGAGAAAGGTGGATGCAGCTAAAGGTCAGGACCGCCCACAGATACTTCAGCAAGTTTTAAATATAGACGTTTAAAACAAGGAGGGATTATTAACAGTGATGTGACCAACTGGAGCGTGATGAGCACCGCACCAAACCAAAGGACGAACTCACTGTGGGGCAGCACTCAGAGTTTTTCCACCTGCAGACAAAACCAGCTGCAGAGAAGGTCACAGGAATAAAATATGCAGCATTAACCTTTACAGCAGAGCTCCACAGGGTTCAGTGCTAGGACCAATTCTGTTTACATTATACATGCTTCCCTTAGGCAGCATCATTAGAAGACATAGCATACATTTACACTGCTATGCAGATGACACCCAGCTCTATCTGTCCATGAAGCCAGATAACACACACCAATGAGTTAAACTGCAGGAATGTCTTAAAGACATAAAGACCTGGATGGCCGCTAACTTTCTGCTTCTTCATTCAGATCAAACTGAGGTTATTGTACTCGGCCCTGAAAATCTTAGAAATATGGTATCTAAGCAGATTCTTCCTCTGGATGGCATTACCTTGGCCTCCAGTAACACTGTGAGGAACCTTGGAGTCATTTTTGACCAGGACATGTCCTTCAACGCACATATTAAACAAATATGTAAGACTGCTTTCTTCCATTTGCGCAACATCTCTAAAGTTAGAAATATCCTGTCTCAGAGTGACGCTGAAAAACTAGTTCATGCATTTATTACTTCCAGGCTGGACGACTGTAATTCATTATTATTAGGATGTCCAAAAAACTCCCTGAAAAGCCTTCAGCTAATCCAAAATGCTGCAGCAAGAGTCCTGACGGGGACTAGAAAGAGAGAGCAGATTTCTCCTGTTTTGGCTTCCTGTTAAATCCAGAATTCAAAATCCTGCTCCTCACATACAAGGTCTTAAATAATCAGGCCCCATCTTATCTTAATGACCTTGTAGTACCATATCACCCTATTAGAGCACTTCGCTCTCGCTCTGCAGGCCTACTTGTTGTTCCTAGAGTATTTAAAAGTAGAATGGGAGGCAGAGCCTTCAGTTTTCAGGCCCCTCTTCTGTGGAACCAGCTTCCAGTTTGGATTCAGGAGACAGACACTATCTCTACTTTCAAGATCAGGCTTCAAACTTTCCTTTAAAGCATATAGTTAGAGGGCTGCAACGGTTCATCGTGTGTTTCGAATAATTCGATTAGAAAAAATTCTGGACACAAATTCTTTGATTCGGCACTTCGTTTAAGGCACGGCCATGACGTGCTCGCTGGTCTTCATCGCACGCACACGCACACACACACACACACACACACACACTCACTCACCTTCCCCAGCTGCTGATGGACACTCAGGTTGTACATCATCACGATCCCGTCCACGATCTCCAGCAGCGACTTGTCTGCAATTTGTTGATCGGGCTCCTCGAGCGGTCGCCCCAGCAACAGGCCGTCGTTGCCATGACTTCCCTCGACTTCAGGTTGCAGAGAAACAGGAAATGGTTAAAAAAGGCAGGAGATTTTTACAGCTGTGGCACTTCCACCCAAAGACTCAGGCGATGATAACGGGCTCCACGCCAACTTCACGCTGTGTCTAACCGGCCAATCAGGCACGAGCACCTCATTTGACTAATGAAGGAAACAACCAGAGACCAACTTAGTCTGGGCCAACAGTGAAAAATAATGATGTGAAATCAACAGGACACCTGACACACCCCAACAGGAAGTGACCCAATTAAAGCTCCCAGCACACGAAGACCTCGTAAAGCTGAACACGCCGGGCTGAAAGCACGTGGTACGAAACAAACGGGTGGACATCGCGAGGGATCGATCCACCTCCATCCACGCTCTGTCCCACCATCCAGAACCAGAACGCAGGAACCAATCACTTCTTCTCAAACGTCCAACACTGTCACTGACAAAGTACTTCCTGATATTTTACCTGGCAGACTTCCTCTTTGTTTCCTGCCATCACCATGCTTGCTCTGATTACTCTGATTACTGTGCTGGGTGCAGAAAGGAGAGCGTGGCTGAACATTTATCACTACCTTCGATTGGAGGCTGAAGTGGAACAACACTCAGACTCCAACTGTAGATGGAAACGCAGACGTTTTCCTGCAGCGATCACGCCTGCCAGGACGGCTCGGGCCCTTCTTCTCTCACTTTGCTCGTCTCCTGCACGCCGGTGTCATTGCACCACCTAAACAGCAGGAGGCCACCTGTTGGGTTCTGTGAGTACTTTGCACAAAGAAGACTTTTACTGAAACGCAGCGAAGAAGGCGGAGCAGACGGAGGCAGTTCTTCTTCCAG
Organism: Perissodus microlepis; assembly: GCF_051167445.1. Classification (NCBI taxonomy): domain Eukaryota; kingdom Metazoa; phylum Chordata; class Actinopteri; order Cichliformes; family Cichlidae; genus Perissodus; species Perissodus microlepis. Next base: position 37,654,487 of record NC_140465.1, read on the forward strand.
CTGCACTATTCGAGGCCACCACGGCAGACCGCCTCTACCTCAGCATCCGTCACACCGACGCTCTGCAGCCTCGAGACGCATCCACGTGGCGTTATTTTTGTGCCACTATTCTGAGCGCACGTAAAAAAAGGCATCTCTGAAAACATTAGAGCACTTATGCAAATATGTGATGTCTTGATGAATCGAGCAGATATTGGAAGTTTACACAGAAACATTCTCACATGAAAATATCTTAAAAGTTTATTTTGTGACCCAGAAAGAGTAATATTTCAAACTCCGCCCCTCTGCGTTCCTCCGCCGCCGCCTCGTTTGAGTTTTGGACGAAATGCATTCTGGGATATTGCATTTCAAATATCCCAGCCAATCAGATGTTTTTGCATCCAAGTCTGTGATTGGCTGGTTTTGTGGCACAAATATAACGGTGTAGAGAAAGAGTTGAACGCGCACGGGCAGAAATGTTGCGAGCGAGCGCAAATGCAAAAGCTGAGCGAGAGGGGCTGCTGTTGTGTGTGTGTGTGTGTGTGTGTGTGTGTGTGTGTGTGTGTGTGTGTGTGTGTGTGTGTGTGTGTGTGTGTGTGTGTGTGTGTGTGTGTGTGTGTGTGTGTAATAGCAAACACTGAAATTATTTCTTTGCACGCAGGAATGAACTTTGTTCACTCAAAGTCAGCTTTTCTTCGCTCAAAATAAATTTCTCCTCAAAATGCAACACTTGCACCTGCAAAATTTTTTACGTGCGCTCAAATTTTTTTTTACGTGCGCTCAGAATAGTGGCACAAAAATAACGCCATACACCCACAGAGGAAGTGACTCACTTGTCACGTTGACGCCTAGGTGAACCTCACACAATTAAATTCTGATTCTCACTTCCTAAAAGCTCCACGCAAAGCGAGCAAATGCGGAAGTGATTCCCTGTGTTGCTGTTCATCACGCCTGTAAAAGCAAACTTCCTGACAAATCACTGACCTCCTGCTGCCAGCAGGGGGCGCCACGCACTGGCACAAAGACCTGCTTCGTATTTTCAAACGCAGGAGAAGCTCTGAGCAAACGGGGCTGATGCCAGTGAGTTCCGTAGCAGGAGCGAGTTGTACTCACTGTCCTCCTCGGTGCGCTGCTCCACGGCGAGCGTTCGGACCTTCACCTTCTCTGGCTGACTCAGGGGTCGCCTGGGGGTCATCAGGCTGACGGCGGCCGTGCTCAAGAAGCGGTTGGCCCGACCCAAAGTGGGAGAACTCAACCAGCTGGGCCTCGCCAGAGCTCCGCCCATTGCCACGGCCCCGGGCAGCCTCTGTGGTCAGACAAAAAAAAAAAAGAAAAAAAAAAAGTGATGTCAGAGGATCAGGAGGTCAGAGGTCACAGATGTCTGCACAGATGTTTGGTCACACATTTAGAAACTATGGATATTAAACATCAGTGAGGATAATTTTTTAAAAGCTTGTTCTTTAAAACATGAGTGGACACGTTTTACCTCACTTCCTGTCTAACCCACAGTTTCAGCTAGGGCAGCCAATCGGGGGAGGGGCTTAAAGCAGTACGAAGTGAAAACCGCGATCGGTGAACGGGAACAATGAAGACAAATGGAAGAAGCCTGAGAGAAGCATGGACGAGGCGCTCCGTCAGACGCAGCCAGCTGTGCTTCACATCTGCAGCTGCCACGCCTCTGCACGCCCTGCAGAGCCACCCGTCAGCTGGTTCTGGTCTCTGTGCTTTGGGCTAAATGCACGCCACGCCAACATTTTGCAGCATGTCGTCTTCAGAGCGGCTCACTGAAGCCTCGCAGGTTTGACATCGGGCTTTGTCGGACTCCAGGTTATCCTCAGCCCACAGAAACAGGTGCCGGCACAGGCTTAGACAAAGCGAGCAGGCCGTCACCGGCGCCGTTAGATCGGCTCTCCAACTCAGAGCGTGCACGCCATAAAAATGTTTCATGGTTTTTAATGGCGGCAGAACGTGTTGAATCCATCGCCGTGCACTCGCTCTTCATAACGTTTACATGTTCCATCGTTTTATTTCAATATCTGGAAGTACTTATACTTATGTGTACTTTTACACGTACTGTTTACTCGGTGACACAGAAACAAATCTATGTAAAACATCACATCACCTGAGCAGCTCCGCTCTCGTCGTCCTCGTCCAGGTCGTCCATGGACGTGGCCTGGATCTCCGCGGGGTCGATGATGATGTTTGCTTTACTCGCCAAATCGTCTGAAAAAGAGAAAACAGGCACATTCATCATGTTGTAGTTCTCCACACATGAAAACAAACCATCAGCTGAGTTTCATCAAGCTGTCTGCAGAAAAACGTCAACATCAGACGAGCACAGCTCTCACAGCGGCATTTTATATTCACTCAGACCCCAAAACACGATCAGAATAGTTAAAAACAAAGAAATACGTTTAGAAACAAACTGCAACCCTACATTAAAACTCTGAGTTTAGCCGTCCAGGCCAGCTCACACCGGCTTTGTGCGAACGTTCTGACCAATGACGAGGTCAAACCGTCGAGCCGTGCCGGGCGCGTCAGGAGGAGACGGCCTCGGACTGATCGGAGACCAGCGTGTGAGCGTTAGCCAATGAGCATCAGCCTGACAGGAAGCCGGCAGTAACGAAGAAACTGTCACTGGTACTGAGAGTGAAGGAGGGCGGGTGTTAGAAGTCTGAGCTGACTGGTTGGCCCGTGCAGGAAGTTCCCGACCGATCTGCAGAGGACTTCCTCGACGAAACCTTCAGGAACACACGCTCAGGGCTGAAGTCGCATCTTTACCGAGACTCAAAGTCAAACGTCCAAAATACAAATGGCTGTAAGTTGTTCGGGCTCCTCTTCATCACGAGTGACTGTAGGAGGACGCGGCGTGCCCGCCTCTGAGAGGAAATGGAAGCGAGCGGGCCGCCGGAGCGGATAACTGATGGCAGTTGTGCAGCACTGGCGGCCTCATTTCCCCCACGGAAACATCATTCAGACGCTTGCTCTTGATACTGAGGCGAAGCCCGCTGGCTCAGGACCCTCGGCGCTCAACGCTAACCCCGTCACGCCTCGTGTATTTCATATCTGTGAGTCTGAGGCCTCGCCATCGTCAGTCAGTGTACGGGGGGTAAAGAAATCACACCTGACAGGATCAGAAACGTATCGATCTCAAACGGTTCTTTTGGGTGATGGTTGGTGTATTTGCCTCCTCACGCCAACCCCGCCCCCCAGCGGGGGCAAACTGGTCAAACTGGTCATGTTAGAGGTTTCTATCCAACATGGAGCCCTTGCTCCCTCTGGTGGAGACAGCTGTGATGACCAACTTCAGATTTGATCCAGTTATTAACGCGGGCGCGCTCGCCAGCTCTGTGTCCTTCATCTTGGATGAGTTAACAATAATCCCCGTTTATGTGACACCTCTGTGCACCCTGCTTTAGCTCCTCCCCCTCTGAGCACCTTTGCTCCTGATTGGCTGCTCCTCACAAACTGAGTTCAGGATTCCTACACAAGCACAGCTCGTCATTAGACAGACGTGACAGGAAATCAATGAAGGAGATCTTGAGAAAGGATTCACGCTCGCACACGTCACCAAAGCAGCGACAGCTCGTCCAATCACGTTGTCCTGGGGCACTTCTGACTCTCCCAGGCGCCGATCAGCTGATCAGACACTGAGGGGGTCGGTGTGATGTGATCGCCTGCAGCGCTCTGGGCTCAAAGTCAGCACATTACCAAACACCTAAACTGACAACAGACACAGAGGAGCACGCCTCCCAGGGCCACGCCCACCAGGAGCACGCCTCCCAGGGCCACGCCCACCAGGAGCACACCTTACCTTTCAATGTTTTCTTCAGGTGGGACAGCAGCCCGCCCAGCCTCTGCAGGTCGAAGTAGTCCACCTTCCCGTTATAGAACAACTGAGGAGGGACGTAGGCCTCTGTGGGGGGTACAGAAGAACATCACTGAGGGAAGACGCACACACACACACACGCACGCGCACTCACGCACACACGCAGTGATTGTGTGGCACAGTGTCGTACCGTCGCTGCTCAGAAGACGCACACACACACACGCGCAGACACACACACGCACGCACGCACACGCACGCACGCACGCACGCGCACGCACACGCACACACACACGCGCAGACACGCACACGCACGCACGCACGCACGCACACACACACGCACGCACACACACGCACGCACGCAGTGATTGTGTGGCGCAGTGTGTCGTACCATCGCTGCTCAGAAGACGCACACACACACACACGCGCACGCACGCACACACACACACACACGCACGCAGTGATTGTGTGGCGCAGTGTGTCGTACCGTCGCTGCTCACGCTGCTCGGACTCGTGCGGTGCCCTTCATCCCAGCAGCCTCTGACCGCTGTGATGAGGCGGTGCAGGAAACACACCATGTACTCAGGCGGACACAGAGCCGTGGGGTGCTGCTCAAACACACAGAGCGCACGCAGGTGCAAACACACATGTGAGGCCGATGATTAGAGTGCACTGATAAAAACACGTCTCCATGAAATCAAACCTGTGGTTTCAGTTTGTCTGCGTCGCTCACAGACAGGAACAAACTGACCTGTGGAAACACTGACATGACGTGAGAGGGCGGCGTTCCTCGCTGCTCCTTACCCCTCTGTTGCTGGCGTTTTCCTGGAGGAACTTCCTGAACTTGTTGAGGAAAATGTAGCGCGATGCTTCTCCCTGAAAGAGGAGCAGAGCTCATCAGAGTCCTGCTTCAGTTCTTCTCTTCACTGCAGTTTGAAACAGGAGAAGCGATTGCTGCAGTCCAACCTTCAGTCTGATCAGACCCAGTGTTACTCGGGTGGAGGACGTTAACGTTCACGTCAGGCCGAAACATCCGAGGATGACACGGAGAGTAAAAACTGAGAACAGGCAGACCCCGGATCTGTTTTTGGATAAACGGGGAATACTGCACGATCATCCGTTTGGTCTCTGAGCAGGATAGGAATAAAAAGCTGCTGTTAGACGCACAGACGTTAAAGTTCTTTAGTGTGTCAGAGTCGTGGTTTCAAAGTGCAGCGATCGCACCGAGGGAAACCGCAGATCGGTGAGTTTGTGGGGTTCGCTGCTGAAACCTATAAAGGCTCTCGTGTCTGTGACTGAAAAGACTTTCTTTAAATCACTATCAACAATAAAAATGAGTCTATGACAGAACGTGTTTCAGAATCAGAATCAGAATCCTTTATTGATCCCTGGGGGAAATTATTCGTGATGATCTTACAGTTACAGTAAGGAAAGAGCAGCGGGGTGAATAACACGGTTGGTCGTCGCCTTCACGCCGAGGAGCCGTTTCCTCCCGGTTACGTGATTTGGTTTAAAATAAATGCTTAAAGCCAAGCGACTCCGAGCCCGGGCCGTTATCGCGTCGAGCGCTCGCTCCGTGAATTCGTTGACAGTTGCTTGGATACGTGTTACGGTGCTGCAGGAGAGCCGGCAGAGCTGAGGTATCTGATCTGAGCCAAACACCTGAACCTCCACCCGACAGAAACACCGCCGCTGAAACGTCTCGCCACCGCAAACATCAGAGCAGCGTCCTGACCGCGGTCGCCATCATCAACACATCACGGCGCTGCACCCACCGTGCTCTTGTCCTTGTTGTTGAGCAGCAGCCTCAGGATCTGAACCTGCAACTCCTCCACCACTGCAGGAGAACAGAGGTCAGAGGTCAGAGGAGCGCACACAGACACAGTCCAGGTAAGCAGACAGGTGGGTGGTCTCAAAGACAGGAACTCAGTGAAACACCAAAATAAAACAGTAAACCACTAAAACAGAACACGGCCGAGTGACGGAGACCGACCTTCGATCCTCTTCTTCAGCCTCTGGCAGCCTCTCTCGTAGGCTCGGCGCCTCAGACGCTCGTCGGCGCTCTCGTCTTTGGGCTCGCGCTCGTCTTTACCCTGTTAAATAAAGAAACATTGTTTAAAGCTCTCACACCTGTGCTGCTGTAAACACCTGATCGCTGCAGCCTCCCCCTGAGGAGCCTGTGATTCGTCTGTCACGGTCAGTTCTTACGTCACATCTGATTTGTCGTTCCGCACGTCACAGAGGTAAACGGCCTCTCTCTGTTTGAGCTTCGCTGCTTTCAGTTTAATGACTTTGACACACTCGATAACATTTCGTCAGGAGCGAGGAGACGCAAACGGCAGAGCCTCGGTTTCTCTCACCTCTTTGTCGAAGTGCGTGGGCCACCAGGTGGTTGGGATGAGCTCCTCTAGCCCCGCCTCCTTCACCCTCAGAGGAGTCTTGATGTAAAAGAACACAACCGAGCGCAGAACGTCGAACGTGAGCTTCGGTTAAGGAGAATGCCGCAACAGCGGTTTAAATGTCACAGAGCGCTTTCGCTTTGCGGCTGAAGGATATAAGACGTTGCTGAGCAGGTACTTCCTGGATTTCTCGTGGCGCAGGATGGCCGTGGTCAGCCGCAGGTAGTGGATCTGAAACACAAGCACATCAGCTGGAGAACATCTGGAAACACGTGACATGAAAAAAAAAAAGATTTTAGATGAAGATGAAGTTGGTCGCCACCTGCACACACAAACATTCAAAGTTTGGTCTCTGAAGATGAACCTCCTGTGTCAGTGAGGTCCCTCTGCAGGCCCCGCCCCCTAATCTTATATAACCTGTGGAGCTCGATGTCTGTTTGTTTGTCCTACCTGGAAGCCCAAGTCTGGGATGATGGGGGAGAAGCGGTAGGCCCTGAGTAAGGACATCATGAGTTGCTTCAGACACTCGTTCACCTCGTGGTCCTGCAAACAGGGGACAGAGAGGACAGAGAGGACAGAGAGGATAGAGGACAGCAGAGGACAGAGAGGACAGAGAGGATAGAGGACAGCAGAGGACAGAGAGGACAGCAGATGACCGCAGATGACAGCAGAGGACGCAGAGGACAGAGAGGACATCAGAGGACAGAGAGGAAAGACAGGACAGCAGAGGACAGAGAGGACGCAGAGGACAGAGAGGACAGAGGACAGCAGAGGACAGAGAGGACGCAGAGGACGCAGAGGACAGAGAGGACGCAGAGGACAGAGAGGACGCAGAGGACAGAGAGGACAGAGGACAGCAGAGGACAGAGAGGACAGCAGAGGACAGCAGATGACCGCAGATGACAGCAGAGGACAGCAGATGACCGCAGAGGACAGCAGAGGACGCAGAGGACAGAGAGGACATCAGAGGACAGAGAGGAAAGACAGGACAGCAGAGGACAGAGAGGACGCAGAGGACAGAGAGGACGCAGAGGACAGAAGATGACAGCAGAGGACAGAAGATGACAGCAGAGGACGCAGAGGACAGAGAGGACAGCAGAGGACAGAGAGGACAGCAGAGGACAGAGAGGAAAGACAGGACAGCAGAGGACAGCAAAAGACAGCAGAGGACAGAGAGGACGCAGAGGACAGAGAGGACGCAGAGGATAGAGAGGACGCAGAGGATAGAGAGGACAGCAGAGGACAGAGAGGACAGCAGAGGACAGAGAGCATAGAGAGGACAGCAGAGGACAGAGAGGACGCAGAGGACAGAGAGGACGCAGAGCATAGAGAGGACAGCAGAGGACAGAGAGGACAGCAGAGGACAGAGAGCATAGAGAGGACAGCAGAGGACAGAGAGGAAAGACAGGACAGCAGAGGACAGAGAGGACGCAGAGGACAGAGAGGACGCAGAGGACAGCAGAGGACAGAGAGCATAGAGAGGACAGCAGAGGACAGCAGAGGACAGAGAGGACAGAGAGGACAGCAGAGGACAGAGGTTTCAGGCTGTGGTACTCCAGAAAAACATCCTGACGCTCAGCACGCTCTGCAGTAAATATCACCAATTTAAACGAGTGCTTTTTAACCGGGTTAGCACCGTCGCCTCCTTGTTTGAACCTCCGGGTCCTCCTCTGTGGAGTTTGGGTGCCACCGTGAGGCGGTAAATAAACCAACCATCAGCTATTAGGAGATCTGTACACATGTTCAGCATGCTGTGGCTTTTATTTACCGAGCTCAGCATGAACTGTCGGCACTACACGTGCTCGAAACATTCACAGGGTTTCTGCCTCAGAGGCAGCGGTTGGAGCAGAAACGCCCACACGGACGTGTGTGACCAGTCGACGTCGCTATGGTCACTAGTCATTTAACCCAACCGTTAACATTTTAATTTAACCTTAATGCCCCAAGATGGAGCAACCCTTCAAGCTCACAGTGGAGATGAGCTTTGTTTGACAGCCGGGCTCCCCTTAGAGGGAGAGGGCGGAGCTCAGCCATTCAGGAGGCACCCTGAGTGGAGCAGCTACGTCTCCACATTGAAGGGAGGCAGCTGAGGCGCTCGCCTCCTGGAGGAGGTGTCCTGGGCAGCTCCGACGCTTCCTACAGGAGGTGAAAGTACTGTGCAATACTCCAGAACATTGTTCAATAATAGCAAGTTAATAATAATACAAAGTGCTGATGTTTTTGTTTCTGTGGAGCAACATGAAAGTTGAATTAACATTTTAACAACCACACGTCATCCATGCCGTCATTAGTTTTTATTCATGTATCCTCAGATGTGGAACTCTGCAGGAGAGCATCCACTAAGATGTTTTTATGCATCTGTCCCAAGTTACAGATTCATCTTGATATGAAGAAAATTTCACCCTGTTATCTTTAAAGGTTTGTGAACTATTCGTGAAAAAGGCAAAAAGGCCTGAAAGTGGGTCGACGGACCATTAAAAAAGAAAACACGACAGTGATGCAAACCCAGGGCCGCCTCCTGTGAGGAGATGGTGTAAAGCAGGATGCGTCTCCCTCTTTCTGAGCTCACTAACCAAGAGGAGCTTTCAGCCCAACCTGCAGGTGATGAAGCTTTCTCCTCATTGGCTGACACAACAGGAATAAATAAAAGATGCTGATCAAGTGTTTGTGCGGCCGCATCAATCCGAGCTGTCTCAGGAAAGAAACACACAAACACCTGGACGGACAGGTGTGCGCGTACACCGACCCTCGTCAAAAGGTATTCTAAAGGTCGTGATGCGTGCTTTTAATAACCGAAGAGGAGCTTTACCACAGATCATCAACGACGACCAGCTGATCAGACCGTTCTGGAAATGTAACATTTTTAAATGATTTGTTACGTTTGTGGTTTTCACAGTAAAAAACCTGCGTTTCATGTTTTTGTGTGACTTTAGCTCGACTGTATCGAAACAGGAAGTCATGATGAAAACGCACCTGTACAGTCAGACACGAGGCGGAGCTGCGACAATGAGGCAAACAGGTGTTAAGGTGACGGTCCACAAGGCCAGGTATAAATGCAGCAACTTTAAATGACGTCCCTGAACCTGAGCGCGTCCTGCTTCTTCTTCTGTTTACACGTCTTGAATTTCTGTGCGTGTTTGCTGTTACCCTGTGGACGCACAGTCCAGTTTTTGGGTTTAGGCCTGCCGTGGCGGGTGGGGCGCCATGGTTGGAGCAGTGAGCCGAGCGTGCAGATTTACCTCCATCAGCAGCCAGAAGAGGTCGAGCAGCTGCTGGATGAGCGGGTGTTCGTCCACCGAACCTCCTCCCTCCAGAATCCCCAGCAGGAAGTTCATCAGCACGTCCTCCACCAGATACACCTTACACTGCAACAGACAGCCCCACCATCAGTGCACGTGACCTGATGACATCACATTTTCAGACAGGTGATTTCATCCATTCAAACGCATCGCCTGCACAAACAGCGCCCCAAACAGATGATTTCGTTTCCACTGTGGATGGATTTAATCAGCTGCAGAGCACGGTGCACGATCAGTCTGGGAATTAAAACAAAGACCATCTCCGGTTTGCTTCAGCGAAGCCTTCAGAAACATACAAAGCCACACTTCCTGTTCATGTGGATGCATGCAGTCTTTTCTTTTAAACTTTACAGTTACAGCTCTGATGCTTGATATAAAATCCAGCTGAATAATCTGCTTCTGTTTGTTGTGTCTCAGCCTCACAGCAGGATCATGAGAAGCAGTCTGAGTGACACTCAGCTCATTATTAGAAACTTTATGCTTCATATGAACCACGACAGGAAGCGAGCCGACGTATTTTATGCTTTTCCTTGTCGTCTCTTCTCCGTGTATTTAAATATGAGTGACAACGTCTGATAATAAAAACTCTAAAAATCGTCCTGATCCAGAGACACGGACGACAGGAGCAGCCTCGTTTTAACCACAGCGCTGTTTAAGCACTTTCAGTGTGTTTTAATACCCGATGTGATTATTCAGTTAATAACAGAACAGCGGTCAGTTTTAGCGATCTCTGAACACGTCCTGTTAGCTTCACATCGGTATCTTCGGTTGGTTTTCAGTTTCCTGACGTTTCATGCAATAAAGGGAATAAGCTACAAACACAGCATGTTTCACCATGAGCGGAGCAAAGTGGTTAAAGATGTGAGCCAGAGTGACGAGGACGGTCGGTTCTCCGTGAAGCCTCCACACGGCGCAGTCCTTCTCCACCAGCCTCTCCTCCTGCAGCAGTAAAGGACAGACAAAGGACGCACCTTTCACTTTACCTGCACGTCAACCAAACACCAGGCTGAACACAGGAAATGCCATTTTCACCTGCTCGTGTTCCTACCTGAGCGTCGATGGCGGTGGACAGGACGTTCTTGATGTAGCCCAGCAGTTTGTGGGCCTTCATCAGGTCTGCAGCTGGAGGGTTCTGGAGGGGCAGGTAGCCGTCCACGGGGTACGTGGGTCACAGTCGGGTTAAAGACAAACTCACGACACCACAGCAGCATTTATCCAGTCGAATTCAACTCATTGGTGTGTGTTATCTGGCTTCATGGACAGAGCTGGGTGTCATCTACATAGCAGTGTAAATGTATGCTATGTCTTCTAATGATGCTGCCTAAGGGAAGCATGTATAATGTAAACAGAACTGGTCCTAGCACTGAACCCTGTGGAACTCCATAATTAACCTCAGTGTGTGAAGAGGACTCTCCATTTACAGATGTTCCAGGGAAATCTTTCACAGCAAAAGAGTTGTACAAACCCATAAAGCCAAACAGCATTTTTCAGATGGATGGTGAAAAAATAAAATGAGACCAGCTTAGTTAAAGAGCTCAGTTTGAAATCCTACACCTGTAGAAGCTTCTCTGTACCGTCCATGACTCCACCATGCAAACGTATGGCCCTGATAGCTCACAGGGGAGTGGCACTAACACCTGCCGGCAGGGCTTTTGGACACTTTGCGATTAGTTGTGAAGGATATCTGAGAGGCCTGCTGCCGAAGTTGAAAGCCACTGACTCTTTAAAGGAGAGGCTGATGGCGGGAAAGTAAGCGATGCCAGGACCCATCTTAATGTTGGTGAAGGCCGTCCCCAAAGACTGGCCGTTCCTGAGGACACAGAGGACACGCTCAGTGCTTTACTAAACAATGAGGACACATCAGAGAAGACTTCAACCACAAACGGAGTCACTGACAGCTTAAAACCTTTTGATTCAGTCTGCAGACCAACATGTACAGTCTCATCTGTGACGGCCAGAAATCAGAATGATTTACCCAAAAAACTCCCTGAAAGGTTTATCAAAGGAAACGTGCCTAAACCCAATAACTGGTTGGGTGCCCCTTAGCAACAACAACTGCCTTCAAGCATTTGTGATAACTGTCAGTGAGTCTTTTCCAGCTGTGGAGGGATTCTGGCCCACCCGTCACAATTGTTGGAGGGTTTGAGCTAGGGCTGGGCGATATGGCCTAGAACAGCGGGCCCCAACCCCCGGGCCTCGGACCGGTACCGGTCCGTGAGTCGTTTGGTACCGGGCCGCGAGAGTTGAGGCTCAGGTGTGAAATGTATAGTTTTCAGGGTTTTTATCGGTTTTCAGCGTTATTTTGTTATCGTTTTGATCGTTTACTCGGTTTTCCTGGGTCTTTTCATGTGTGTTATGAATAAATCTTCTTTTTTACGGTACCGGTACTAGTTTTATTTTGTTGTATTTATCCGCGACACCTTAAAGGCCGGTCCGTGAAAATATTGTCGGGCATAAACCGGTCCGTGGCGCAAAAAAGGTTGGAGACCGCTGGCCTAGAATCCATATCACGGTATAATTTGAAGCATGTGCGGTAACGATATATTCTTTTCTTCTGTATAACGTATTTTACACACTATTAGGCACACAGGTGCAAGTGTTGCATTTTGACGAGAAATTTATTTGGAGCAAAGAAAAGCTGAATTTGAGTGAACAAAATTCATTCCTGCGTGCAAAAACTGTATTTCAGTGTTTGCTATTATCCACACACACAACAGCAGCCCCTCTCGCTCAGTTTTTGCATTTGCTCGCGCTCGCAACGTGTTGCTCGCGCTCGCAACATTTCTGCCCGTGCGCGCTCTCAACATTTCTGCCCGTGCGCGCTCAACTCTTTCTCTACACCGTTATATTTGTGCCACAAAACCAGCCAATCACAGACTTGGATGCAAAAAAATCTGATTGGCTGTTCTGGTCTCCAATCAGCTCAAAATGACGAAATGCAATATCCCAGAATGCATTTCGTCCAAAACTCAAACGAGGCAGTGGCGGAGGAACACAGAGGGGCGGAGTTTGAAATATTACTCTGTCTGGGTCACAAAAGAAACTTTTAAGATATTTTCATGTGAGAATGTTTCTGTGTAAACTTCTAATATCTGCTCGATTCATCAAGACATCACATATTTGCAAAAGTGCTCTGACGTTTTTGGAGATGCCTGTTACAAGCATTAAAACGTACAGCTCTGCTATCACTTCCAACATAGATGAAGACAGAAAACTAAACAGCAGTGACGTTTGTAGGGTTACTGAAGTTGGGCTAGCTGGTATATAATGATGTGCTATGTGATCGCTAGCGACACAGCTATGCTAGCATAACATAAACACAGTGAAGCTGGAGGATGAACGCTAACTTTTTTCCACGCGATAAAAGTTAACGTGAGGGTTCCTGATGGTTAGGGACAAATGCAGTCGCATGGCAGGATGCTGTAAACGGACCAAACTTCAGTCAGGAGAACAACTGCGATAATCCATCCACAATACGAGGTTAGTTATTAATATACTGCAACAACATGGGAATAGAGCCGCTGGAGAGAATTCAACATTAATGAGTCAATGGTACAGAAGTGGAGGAAGCGCAGGTTTTGGCTTTCCCCATCTTCCAAAAGTGCTTCGTTTCTTTGCTATTACTGTCGCCCGGCATAATTTGCAGATGATGTTTGCAGCCGCTGCAATGCTTTCGACCAAAACAGGCGCAGCTTGATGACACCATCAACATGCGCTATCGCGGTATAGTCAAAATCTCTACCGTTGGCCAAATTTATACCGTTTATACTGCCCACCCCTAGTTTGAGCATGAACTGCCTTTTTAGGGTCATGCCACAACATCTCAATCGGACTCAGGTCATGGCTTTGACTAGCCCACTCCACTAGTCCAAAGCCTTTAGTCTTTCTAAAGCCAGTCAGAGGTGGACTTGCTGCTGTGTTCTGGATCATTGTCCTGCTGCAGAAGCCAAGTCATGAACACATGTCCAGACATGTCTTCAGGTCCTGAGGCAGCGACACAGCCCCAGACCATCTCACTACCACCACATATCCTACAGCTGGTATCATGTTCCTTTCCTGAGATGCTGTTACTTTTACGCCACAGAGGCTCAAACTTTCCAAAAAGTTCAACTTTTGTCTCATCAGCCCACAGAGTATTTTCCCAGAAGTCTTAGGGATCATCGAGATGTTTGAGGCTAGACTTTGTGTTGTTTTTGGTCAGCTTTGGTTTCAACTTTTTACTCCTTAATAACAAACAGTTTCATTTAGAAACTGCATTTTGTGTTTACTCGAGTTTGTCTAACATTTACATTTGTTTGATGTTCTGAAACATTTAAGTGTGACAATCATTCTGTATACCTAACATACACTACAGATGTTTCACAGATGTTTCACAGATGTTACTTTTAGTCTACTCTGTCTTCACATTTTCTCAAAATTACAGTTTTATCTTTTTTTGTAAAGTCAGCTGCTCTGCTATCAAGAAACCTGTCTGTTTTTCTGATTGGTCACATGCTCCAAACTCCGCCTCTGTCACGGGCTCACACTGACAGCTAGCCTGATAAACTCCGGGCTGATAAGTGAAGGACAGAAAGCCATCCTGATATGTTGATGATCAGAAGTTCTCGGTTTGAACCAAAGATGTAAAAAGACGACCAAACGGAGGAAAGGAGGGAAGGAAAGGACAGAGGAACTCACAGGCAGAACGTGATGGTTCCTTCATCCAGGTCTATCAGACAGCTCACGATGTCTCCTGCTGCCCACGACTGGGGAGAGAAAACGCGCTGTTATGGTCACATGATCAAACAGAGGGGCAGATTCCAGCGTCTGTGTTCACGCTCACCTTTCCGTAGTTTGTCGTCGTCACGTTCCACTTTCTCACTCTGTTTCCGTCGTAAGCGTACGAGTCCGGCGTGTCACCTACGCCCTCCTGAGCACAAAAACACACTGTTCAGCATCACCGTGCCGCCATCCTTCATGGTAACGGATGCAGCAGAGGTGAAAAACAGACAGTTTTTAATGGACGCCCTCAGACACCAACCACAAGCGTCACCACAGAAAACTCGATTTAGCTCTTTGATTGAAGCAAATATCCAGCTTCAATTACTTCTTTTTAAAATTTACCAACAAATATTCCAACGTTTTTGACACTCAACATTAATGTAGGCGTAACAGTCAATTTTGTGCTTTAATCAAGCATCAACCTCCACATCCTGCAGTTCCTGTGACGTCCATTGACGCTCACTGCGTACTTCTGCAGGATGAACCTGCAGCGTTTATTTCTTTCAGATTTTTCACATATGAATAAACAGCTCTGACCAGTTCCCAGTCGAGTTTCATGTTTTGTTTTCCCCACAACATGCGCCGTGTCAAGGCCTTTACAGGGTCATCATCAAGGTGTGTGTATACCTCCTGATTGAAGCGACAGCTAAGGGTACACCAGCCTATCTGCATCAGACCCTGAGAGGAGATCAGCACCTCGTAGGCCCACTTCCCTGCAGACAGAAACAGCCCAAAATCATTCCCCACATCACAACAGTCGCCTCAGGGTGCTTTATATTGGAAGGTCGACAATAATACAGAAAAACCAGATCAGACGACCTTTCTAAACTGGACTTTTATTGTGAAAAGCAAGCCCATCTGCAGAGAAGGTCACGTTTCCTGTGACAGTTTTTTGGTTTCAGGGCTCATTTTTGTTGTGTGTCATATTTACTGAGTCAGTTCAGCACAAACCCAAAAGTCAAAGCTTTTTGCGGGTCTGAGACAACGTACCTTTATAAACACAGGTGGTCGCTCGGATGGAGCTGAAGTTGCTGTGGCCGATGACCTGAATGCAGAGAAATTCATCACACTTATCACACATAGGAAGTGTTTTTCTACAGTACCAATCAAAAGTCTGGACAAAAATCAGCCACGTGTCCAAACTTTGACTGGTTTCACTGGTTTATGGTCTCCGGCGTGTCTCACCCCCAGCAGGTCGTCGTCCACAAACAGGAGTCCTTCAAAGCCGCTGGTGTGATCGAGGACAACGGGCTGAGGACCCAGACGACCGTCCACAGCCTGACC
This sequence comes from Perissodus microlepis, assembly GCF_051167445.1. NCBI lineage: Eukaryota > Metazoa > Chordata > Actinopteri > Cichliformes > Cichlidae > Perissodus > Perissodus microlepis. The sequence continues at coordinate 37,670,035 of NC_140465.1, forward strand.
TGCACACGTTCAGGTGACGGTGTTAGTGTTATCAGACATTTGAGCTCGTTCTGAGTCACAGACCATAAGGTTTGGTTTTAAAGGCAGACAGACGCTTCCAGCCTTACCGTCCTCGGTAGGCGCGTCCTCAGACAGCAGCTTCTCCAGGTGAGCAGGTAGATCCTGGAAACCCAGAGGCTTCCTGAAACCCAGAGCGGCAGGAACAGACGACAAAGGGACAGAAAAGATTTTATTCTCAGAGTTTCTCATTATCGTTTCCTTCTTTCAGCTCAGTCTGATTTTTCCATTTAAACATCGTTCACTGACACAGAGACCAGACTCGTTACACAGAAAAACACCAGCACACGACTCTCACATCAGGTAATCACAGCACAGTCATTCAGTTAGAAACAAACCCAACAAATATTTATCAAAAAAAAGAAAAATAACAATTATTAAAAAACAATTTTGGGAAGTACAACAGTTTGTAAAAAAGACAAGAGAAAGAACTACATCCTAAAAAACCCTGAAACATAAAAGTCAAAGAAGTCCACGACTATAAAAAATATATCTTCCTACAGCATGAACCAAGATTCAAAAACAGAATAAAAACAAAAAGTTACATAGAAAAAGAATCGGACTTAAAGTCAAAACTACGTCTACAATAAATCCGATTTTTTTCCCCCCAGAGACAATCACAGAAATAAGAAATTACCAAAAAGAAACTGGTTACATTTTAAAATGCATTATATAAAAAATATGTTTAAAAAATAAAAAAACCAATCTGACTATTTATAAACACACACATCCAAAATTCATTTTTGCAGATTATTAAACAGGAAAAAATATAGAAAAATAAGGTTAAAAATGAAAAGAAAGAAAATTTACAGTTAAAAAACAAATGAAAAAAGTTTTACATGATTAAAACGTTGATGTTTGTTTTTCACATATTTGTTTTTAGATTTCATGAATTGTGTGTGTGTGTGTGTGTGTGTGTGTGTGTGTTTAAAGCTGCTGAAGGTAACATGAACCTGGCCAGCTTAAATAACGAGGCTCTGAGTCACTAACCAGGAACTCAGGACACACACACGCACACACACACACACACACGCGCGCACACACACACACACACACACACTCAGAGTAAGCAGCAGCTGTGACCGTCGGCCTCATTCCTGCGTCTGGTTTCAGTTTTACAGCCTCGCACATTTAAAATAGAAACAAAATCAGACAAATAAAGTGTTTGTGTTCAGTTTGTGTTTAGAGCTGTAAAAACTGAACCTGATGGTGCGTCTGGCCTCTTACCTGCTCAGAGATGTGCATCAGAGGAGGGGGGGTGTCACAGCATGAGCTTACCTGAGCGAGGCCAGTGTGGGTCCCTGTTTGGTGGAGGGAAACACATGGTGTAGGTAGTCGCTCAGCAGCTTCTCGTTCACGATACCTGGCAGAGGGACAGCTGACTCAGACAGACCAATGGGAGGGCAGGAGTGATGGGTTCGTGCTGAAGTGACTGAGCATTCATACCTGTGGATCTCGGCTTGTCCATGTCTGACGCCAGCCTGTAGTTACGGCGGGTCAGAGCGGTGCCGCCTCCCTTAGAACTCATGGTGTCTGACTGGAGCCACCTGACCCACACACTGCTGCCAGAGACACACCTGTAAACACCACCACCATCGTCGTGTCCAATCACAGCACAGGGCAAGGCAGCTGTGTCACAAACAGCAGCCACATGTTCAGGAGAGCGCCTGGCTCCTGACATAAACATCTCCTGCCCTCTCTGAGTCATTACCGTGTACTTTTACTACTTTGCCCCAATCCTACCTGTGTACTTTTACTGCCTAAAGAATTTAATCATGCTGGATTTACTTTAACTGTATGTAACTGATACACTGCGATTACCCTCTCCTAGGTCTAATATTATGTACTTTTATCACCTTGCTGCATACAGCTGATGATAAAGTGTAGTCTCGGGGTAGCCCTGAGCAATGATGAAGCACAGCTAGCTCGGCTGTTAGCATGCCGCCTGTCCCCCGTTAGCTCACCGGAGCACTGAGGCTCGGCAGACCGGTCCGTTACAACCCTGTCGGCGGGACTTTGGGGGCTGAGTGTCGAGGTAATCACCGGACACATCAGTCGAGCATCGCTCGGCTGTAGGTAGTTACATGTCACACAGCTGGTAGCAGGCTAACAGCTAGCGGCTAATGACAGCGACACTCACCGCCTCCGGCTGCTCGGACGGGCCGCTGCTCCGCTGTAGCCGCCGCTAGCTCTGGTAGTCCGGCTGATAGTTGTGAATTGAGCCGCTGGGTATCGGCGATAAGAACCTAATCTCCACAACAACACCGGAGTCTTATCCGCTGTTAACGCCTCTCACGGTACGGAGTGCAGACTGGGACAAGAAGGGCAAAGACGAAAAACGCGAAGGCAGAAATATATGTGTGTGTGTGTGTGTGTGTCGTCGTTAGTTTATGGCTGATCAAAACACAATTAAATACAAATACAATTAAAAAGTTAAATTAACGTTTTTAAATATTATTACATATATACTATCATGTATTATGAGCTTTAAATATAAATGCTAGCAGCAGTTCACAGATTAATTTAAAACAGTCTTACATGCAGCATCAAACACACGTTAAAATATACTGTGACTCTGTGGTAGGCTGAAAAGTGTGAGACAAGAACATTTAGGAAGATATGAATATGAAAATATAGGAATAATCATTAGTTGGTTAAACTGGTCAGAAATTATAACTGATGGAGTCATTAAACTTCTCTGAACCTTTCAAACCAAAGCATTGTTTTTGTGCATATGCAGTAATAATGTTCAGAGGGCACACCTGGCTTTAGTTCAAGAGACTCCACCTGAGAACCTGTGGACAATAAAAGATCTCGTCTCGTCTTGAGTTCAGTCAGAGGTTTATGTCTCCATCTTGTGGTCCTTCTGTGTCATTACTGAATGCAGTTCACGCAGATGACAACAGGATTAAATAAACGTTTTCATGACGTAAATGACAGCATGACTTCAGAGAGCCAACGTGCTTCATCTTTGGCTCTCATAACTTAGCCATCGTTCATGGCCGTTCATGGCCACCGTTTAATCAGAATCAGAATAAAGTATTCTGGTTATTTTCAGCAGCTCTTCTCAGAAGGGTAATCCACCTGCTCCTCCTGGTTTCACAAGTCCAGTGAACCTCAGGACTGGAGCCAGCCCAACACAAATATGAATAGGACAGCTATGAAACAGGCCACTTTAATGTGCATGTGATTTATTTAAAATACAGAACACATGTTGAGTTGTATACTTAACTTAAAAAAATACAATTTCTGTTTAATTTAAGTTAATATTATACAATTCAATTTTAATAATGAAGCGCAAAAGTATCTATAAAATAAAAAAAATATTAAATATGAAATACAATCAAATAAATTATCAGAGAGACACTGCAGACTTGACCGAAAGATCAAGAACATCGTCAAATATGGTGTCTCGTTCCGACCCCTGGAATATGGCCTCTGATTGGCTGACCTGTTTTAACCCTAACCCTAACCCTGTTTTTATTGGTTACTGAGTAGCCAATGGCAGATTCGCCTGTGGAAGGTTCCATCGTAGGTAGTGGGGAGGGGGAGGGGGGGAAATCTATGATTCCTGAAGGTTTGTAAACATATTTGCTCTTCTTTAGTCCAATCTGAGAGATTAAGAATGGTTTTCTAGTGACACGTTAGTAAAGTAGAGTTCTGTCACCAATGTGTAGCGACAGCGTGAAGCACTTGAACGATAGAAGTAAACCAGTGTCCCCTTCCCGGTCGCAGTGAGTTGGGATGTGTGTGTAGTCGACTGGGGGGGCGGGGTTACTTGAAAGTTGATTCCGATCGTTTGTTGATCCATTCTCCGGCGAGATCGCTCTGCTAGCGGGTCTATAGGCTTTTTCCTTCAGCGTGAATCAGCAGCCTGTGGCGGGAAGATGCTCCACGTGAGGGCGGCCGTGTGTCGGTCCTGGAGGGGGTAGGTCTGCGCATGTCTCCCGCACGAGACTCCTTGAGTTCTGCAGCATGTCATTTAGCTAATTAGCCTCCTCAGGGCCTCCGACTCCAATAACCTGATATCCTGATCGATAACCGCTGCTGTGACGGGACGGATCATGCGTGGAGGTCCAGGCTGGCCGTGTGGGGCGGTAACGGTCCAGTGGGTCGCTTATGTAATGACACCTGATCGGCAGCTGCTGCCTGAACTGACTGCACACAAACTTGAACCAAGTACTTTTACTCAAGTACTGTACGTTTTAATACTACTTTCATAATCCATCACATTCAGGGGAAGCACAGGTAAGAAGACACCTGCTAGACATTGTTACCTTTCGCACCTCAGGTGGTGCCATCTGGGTACCACTCCATTAATCCCGGAAGATCTTTAAGAATACATTTTATTACGCCATTTACCTGAAAGGTGTGTTTATCTGAGAGGCTCGGATGAAAACAAACAAGATATCTTACAAACATTTGATAAAGAAGTCAGTGTGTAAACTTGGTGTCAAACAGGTGGTTCCAGGAGCCACAACCAAAGGGGCCAGTCCAGGCCGGAGGGCGTGGAAAAATACCTAAATTCAATTCAGTTTTATTTGTACAGCGCTAAATCACAGCAACAGTCATCTCAAGGAGCTTTATAATGTGAGGTGAAGACTCTACAATAACACAGGGAAACAATCAGATGACCCCTATGAGCAAGCACTTGGTGGCAGTGAGAACAGGAAGAAACCTTCAGCCGTGTATAGTGCTGCGCAAATAAAGCAATGAACCAGCAATGAACCATTTCACCAACTGTACTGAAAATGGGTTCATTCATGCAAAGCGTCGTTTCAGTGACATCTAGTGGTGAAAAAGGAGACAGCGTAACAATGTTGTACTAATGGTGCTGAGCGTAATGAAGGTCTGTGTGGACGATAAAACACAAAGATGGATGGTCTGTCGATTCTGTAAACTCCTGTAATGTAGTAGTTTGAAGAAGGCGTGCCGGGGAAACGGAGGATGTGAGGGATGGTGTGCTTGTGTACTCAGGGCAGGTGTGGTTGTTTCCATGGGATCGAGATTTTAATGACAAACAATCATTTTCCACTGTTTTTGTTTCTTTTCTTGTTGAAAATGTCTCCAGCTTTCAAAAACGCACATTCACACGGCACAGAGGCGATACAAAGCGTTATCGATGGTCTCGACCAATCATGTGATTTATTCAGGGGACCTCATTGGTCACATGTGATTTTCCACACTGAAGCAGTGGTTCAAGGAAAATGCACCTTGGAAGCTTTGGAGTATTGATGTCATACTGCCATCACCGCCTGGTTTTATGCCGTGGCCTGTAGTGCACGTGTAATGACACGTTCACCTGTACAGTCACTCATTTACATTAGAAAGCACACGTGGGACCGCGGGCTCTCTTCAGGTCACACCGGGCCTTATGTGGGCCGTTAAAACGGGGAGTTTCAGGGGTGTCGATGACTCTGGGTTTACAGTCCAATTAAGTAGCAACAGAGCTTTCAAAATAGGAGCGATGAGGATTCTGAATTATGGATGGTTTTGTTGTCCTGTCTGAGTGAAATTATGATATTTGAGCTCCAGGTGAATCTGTAGCCTCGCCTGGGTAACCTCTGTATGTGGGAATCCTGAGTCTTTACGTTAAGGTCAGTTCTGAAGTTCAACCTGACATACGTACCACACGGACGCCACGTGTGTTAATCAAAATCAGAAGAGCTACTTGTTAACGTTAAGGTACTGCTACACGGGATTACCTGCTCGTTAAGGTCATCCACTGCGTTTCGCATGATTTTCACTGAACGGGCTCAGATTCATTTTGCTGTCATCGTTTGGGCCGCAGAGCCACATGGGTGTGTGTGAATGCCCGACATGCCACCAGCCGGCGTGTCGCCGCCTCCTCCTCCAATGCAAACAGCAGCTGGCCGACCTTCTGCTCAGAGTTCAGACGGGTTAATCATAGACGAAGGAGGCGCTGCAGCGATCCGGCTCAGCTGGATCCGGCTGGAATAACCAGGTCGTGAGAAACATCAGCAAACAGGCTCTACAACGGCCTCGGTTCATCTTCCTCTCACACACACCTGCACAGATAAACAACAGACCCAGCAGAGCGGGAAACCGCGGCAACTGATGCAACCACCAATAGGAGGAACGATGCGTGTGATTGACATGTGACGGGGGGGGGCACATTAGGGGGTCGCAGAGAAGAAGAAGAAGCTGTGACGTGAAGACGTGGAGGTCCTGACAGACGGCTTCCCTTCAGTCAGCTCATCCCTGTGAAAGCAGAAAACCTGCAGAGAGGAGAGACAGTGTGTGTGTGTGTGTGTGTGTGTCTTTGGTTACTGATTAGCTGCACAGTTCAGGAGTCCAGCATCCTCCCAGTGGGACCAGTTTGATCAGCTCAAATCCAGCTGCTCCAGGCTGGTTTTATGTACCCTGATGTGTGTGTCTGTGTGTGTCTGTGTGTGTGTTTGCAGGTTTAAGACGTTCCCCTGTGCAGCTGTGGAGGTGAAAAATGAGCCGATCCTGAGCTTCAAAGAGGGCAGCCATGAGAGGGTGGAGCTGCTGAAGGTCTGAGCTCACTCTGCTCCTCCTCACCCTCTCTCCTTCTTCTCACTCCCTCACCCCTCTCACTCCTTACTCCCTGCTGTGTGTCTGCAGGCCTTGGCGAGCCTGAAGGGGAGGACGGAGGAGATCCCGTGTGTGGTGGGAGACGAGCACGTGTGGACCAAAGACATCAGATACCAGCTCTCTGTGAGGAAACGCTGGTCGTTCAGTCTCGTCACGTTTACCTTTAGCGCACGCTGAGGTGTCACAGCTCTCTCTCCTTTCCTCTTGCAGCCCTTCAATCACTCACACAAGGTGGCGAAGTTCTGCTACGCTGACAAGGTGAGCTCATCGCAGGTCTGAATGACGGAGGTGCAGCGTGACGGGACTCGTGCCGTCTAATCGTGAAGCGTCCGTGCTCCCGGGGCAGAAACCCTGGCCGTCAGTATGTTTTGGTCATGTCCTCTCTGTGTCCCGTGCAGGAGCTCATCAACAAAGCCATCGCGGCGTCTGTGGCGGCGAGGAAGGAGTGGGACCTGAAGCCCGTCGAGGACCGAGCTCAGATCCTCTTCAAAGCCGCCGACGTCATCAGCGGACCCAGGAGAGCCGAGATCGTGGCCAAGACCATGATCGGACAGGTACGGTAGGTGCGAGCCGGGGGGCGGGACAGATTAACGAGGGGCGTGTCCTTACAGTTGTTTCCCTTGTTGTCTCGTTTGTGGGCGTTCAGGGGAAGACGGTGGTGCAGGCGGAGATCGACGCCGCCGCGGAGCTCATCGACTTCTTCAGGTTTAATGCCAAACACGGCATCGAGCTGCAGCGGCAGCAGCCGCTGGACGCAGAGGGAAGCGCCAACACGCTGCTGTACCGAGGCCTGGAGGTAAAAATCAGGTTACATCGGGACGTCCTCACGTAGGAGACCCGGCTACCCGACGCGGGATGTTCCAACGCTGACGTCAGCAGACGATTGATGAATTCGCAGCTCGACCGCCAGCTGTTTCTGTTTAACCGTGAACTCGGAGTCACGTGCTCACGCTGTGGCGGCGTTGGTTTGGAACAACCTGCTCGTTAAAGCGAGCCACGTGTTCAGTACGACTCGAGAAGAAGCGCCGTGTGTATGAAGGAGGCTGAGAGTTAGCTGTAGCAACAACAGAAACACATTTTACTCTGCACAGCATGACATCACTTCCTGTTGTCGCCATAAGTGGAAACGCGATGATTTTGTGTAGTCCAGCGTTGGACCTGCTGTGAAGCGCTGGTCACGGCGATGATTATGATGGTTTTCTTGTTGCGTGTGCTTTTTTTCCCTGTGAACCCGTGAGTGGAAGGAAACGGCGCTCTGGGGCACGTTACGTGTGGAACGCCTCCCGTGTCACACGTAAACAGGTGGACCTGTGAGGCGGTGCTTCGTCCTCAGAGCTCCGCTGCAGCTGACCGCTCTCATGTCTTTGTTTCTTTCAGGGGTTTGTGGCTGCTGTGGCTCCGTTTAACTTCACTGCCATTGGTGGAAACCTGGCGGGCACCCCGGCTCTGATGGTGAGTGTGGTCGTGTTTGTGTCAGCTGACTCACAAAAGCCTCTTTCACCGCCGCGCACTTGGCTCCACTCGGTGTGACTCGGCGTGAGGGGTCGTTATGAGCGACGCGGCCGAGCGTCCCGTGACGTCACCTGTTTCTGCAGCTCTGCAACTTCACCAACCAGCTGAGATTCAGTGTCTGATGTTCGAGTCCGACTCTGCTGTGAATTTAACTCGCGCTGTGTGTAGCCCACTGGTGGCTCCACGTTCTCTTCTGACTTTAATGAATAGACAGTGCAGTGCGAGGCTGCAGGTAATGCGTCCGACACATCCCACAGGTTTAAGGTTTAACGTTCCCACAGCTCCAAGATACCGGACGATTTCCCCGTAGTACGTGAGAACATAACGATTCTCCCTCTGCTGCCGCTCACTGACCTGACTGCCACGCTCCTTCTGGGGAGAAGTGCATTCATGCTGCGTGATTGATTTGTTTAGGCTAATAGATCAGCATGACACTGCTCTTAATAGAAGCAGCTGTCTTTATTAATTCGCTTTTTAATAAAGTTGTCCTGTTTCAGCTGTGGCTGATGGAGGATCTCTCCCTGATCTGTGGACGGACTGTTTTCATGTCTTCCAGGGTAACGTCGTCCTCTGGAAGCCGAGTGACACCGCCATGTCTGCCAGCTACTCTGTGTATAAAATCCTCAGGGAGTGCGGCATGCCGCCAAACATCATCCAGTTCCTGCCCGCTGACGGCCCCGTGTTCGGAGATGCCGTCACCGCCTCAGAGCACCTGGCAGGCATCAACTTCACCGGCAGTGTGCCGTAAGGATGTTTACGACTGTTTCCACACAAGAATGTCCTGCAGAGTCTAAACATTCAATCTCTGAATCTCGCTGTGCACCAACACTGGAGCTCCGCCTTCTTGGACGCTCTGTTAGTACAGTGACCTCACAGCAGTTATTGGTCAGATCATTAAAATACTCCAGAAGACTCCAGCAGCACAAACACAGTCCAGAGGTTCAGTTCAGGTGAAGCTGTGTCAACCAAAAAGGCCACGCCCCTAATAATAACAAGCACAGCTTAAACAGGTGAGATATAAAAACATCCCACAGGTGTCAGCTTGTCTCTGACTCCTGTTAAAGGACTGAGCAGAATATAAAACTGTGACGCTCATCCTTCTTTAATACAGCCGTTATAACAGTTGTTATAAACGTTAACATACTGACTCGCTGCTGGCGCCTCTGCTGGATGTCAGTGGAACTGCAGTTTCAGCTTGATCTGTCAGTTTGTCCGGTTCTTTCAGCTTTGTCAGAGTTGATGTGTGAAATGTCTTTCGTCCTCCGCCTGTACGTCTCTTACAAACGGTTCTGTGTTCGTAGGACGTTTAAGCGTCTTTGGAAGCAGGTCGCGCAGAACCTGGACATCTACAGGACTTTCCCTCGACTGGCAGGAGGTCAGGAGCGCTCCTCGCTGTCTGCTCTCACTACTTTCTTTAAAAGCAGCTCGTGTCCATCACTTCTTTGTGTTTTCAGAGTGCGGGGGGAAGAATTTCCACTTCGTCCACACGTCAGCGGAGGTCCAGAGCGTTGTGATGGGGACCATTCGCTCGGCGTTCGAGTACGGAGGTCAGAAGTGCTCGGCCTGCTCGAGGATGTACGTACCGGACAGCCTGTGGCCGCAGATCAAAGAGCAGCTGCTCGCCATCCACAAGGACATCCGAGTGGGCGACGTGAGTACAGAGAGCTGCTGCGTGTTGGCGTCGTTAGGAGCGGCGAGCGGCTTTGCTCGCTTCAGATTTCACGTAACACGTTCAGTTTGGTTTTTATCTGTTTGGGCTTTTTTAACAACGTCAGCCGAGAATCAGAACGGGTCATTGAAAACCTCTTTATGAAGGACGACTCCGATCTAACATCGCTCGCTTACAAACCTTAAACACGTGTGGACGAATCGCCCGCATGTTGAGACAAGTGTCATGGTGCCGGCTTCACACAGACCCACTAATGTAAGCTGAGTTCAAGTCCCAGTGTAAAACTGGGACAAATGGGCATCCTCTATCATCCTCTACTCCTCTGTTGTTTGTTTGTTTTTAAGTAAAGCAGGCATTGTAAATAAACAGAGCAGCTCTACCACAAAGAGATTTACCCATTAAATTCTTAAATTACACAGCAGCCTTCAGGATTAGTGGTTAAGCTAACACCAGCGTTAGCCTGCTATTGTCAGAAAATGGAGAGATTAACATCAAAGAGTTATTTCACATCACCTGGATTATCTCTATTCAAATGTAGAGGGCTGAGTTGGCTGACACACAGTGACAAACATGCTGCTCCCTGACTTCTCCCAGCAGGCTCCTGTTCAGTGTCCATGACTGTAAAACTGTTGTGGTGGGGAGACCAGCTGTTCTGTGTGTTTGGAAAAAGAAACGCCCGCTGTCCCAGCTTTACACCAGGACTTGAACGCAGCTTACATCTGTGCGAAGCGGGCAGCATTAATTTGTGTCTTTTGACCGCGTGTGCATGTGGCGTCTCCTGTGCGTATCAGGCGATTCGTCCGCGCGTGTTTGAGGTTTTGTGGGCGAGTTGCAGATGTTAGCGTCGTTTGAGACGTGCACACAGAAGCGGTTTCAAAAGTCTGAGCTTTTCATAAGCGATCAGTATTTATTCAGGGTTAGATGTTCATTAATAACAATTCAATTTTCAGTTGTGCCAAATTACAACAGGGAGCTTTATATTGTAAGGTCGACCCTACAGTAACACATACAGAGAAAAACCCAACAATCATACGAGCCCCTATGAGCAGCACTTTGGCGACAGTGGGAAGGAAAAACTCCCTTTTAACAGGAAGAAACCTCCAGCAGAACATCCAGGTGATTCAGCCTGACGTGCAGAAGCATGCAGTCATGTTCGCACTCACGTCCTGCATTATTTGAGCGTTAATGATTTGCAGCAGGTGACTCAGTCAGCTGTGGGCCACAAACAGGACGTGGGGGCGGTCCTAAAGTTTCGCTCTGAGCAGGTTTTAAAGTGCAAGAAGTGTGTGATGTTTGAGTCTCACTGATTTCCTCTGTTTTGTCAGCCTGTCGAGGACTTCAGCACCTTCTTATCAGCCGTGATCGACAACAAGGTAAACATCCTGTCGCTTGGAAAAAACAAAAGTCTCAGTGTTAGTATGTCGGTGGGTGTACGTCATGAGCCCCGTTTGCTCGTCACCTCCTGCAGTCGTTTGGGCGGATAAAGAAGTGGCTCGAACGCGCCAAGTCTTCCCCAAACCTGAAAGTCATCGCCGGAGGAAACTGCGACGACAAGAAGGGCTACTTCGTGGAGCCGACCATCATCGAGACCAAAGACCCGCAGGACGCCATCATGAACGAGGTATGGACTGAAAATCAGCGTTTTTACCGGCCCGCCTGCAGGACGGCGCTCGTGTGTCCGACAGAAACGACTAAAACTCGCTGACACGAACGAATCGGAAACGCGAGGAACGAGAAGAACCGCAATCAGAAAGTTAAACTTGTTCTTTGACTTTAGAAAGTCACGCTTTAATTTTACGTTTAGCAGGAAGTGCTCGTGCTGATTTGTGGAAACATTTTCCAGCTTCCTGTCCTGCGTTATTGAAAGTGAGACTCAGCGTCGTCTTTAAAGTGTTTCTGCCGTCGCTGATCAGCTGACGTCACTCAGTGAAAAGCAGCCGTGTGACTAAAACCCATTTCCGCTGACACGCTGCAGGTGTTTTTCCATAAGCGTGCACACGGGGGCGCTGCAGGGGGAGTCGGCTGTTTTCACGCGATCGATGAAATGAAACCACGCAGACTTGAGCAGTGAGTTAACCTTCATCTGCTCGCTCCTTTACTTCTCCCCTCTTTGCTTCTTTTGTCTCGAAATGTTTGAGTTTTAATTACTTTGAACATGTTTAAAATATACAAACAAAACCATAAAAGGAAGAAGCATCAGCTTGTTTCCATCACCGCAGTAACCGTCTCCCTGCTTCCTGTGTGCATCCTTCATGAGTCCTTATTTACAGTTTCATGTATGTAGCTTGGCGAGCGCACACAGGCGTGTCGTGTAGCGACACAATGTTTGACAGCGAGCAGGCAGAAGTATGAAGTGATGCTGCGTGAGCGTCCATGTTGTTTTTAAAACCTCACCGCGAATGTCACGGATCATTATTACCTCAGCTGCTTTCCTCACGATGGCATGTTGTCATGTTCACGCCATCTGCATGTGTCCGCCTTCCTGATCCCGTGTTTCTGCGTGTTTAAATGAACACGCGTGTTCTGCAGGAGATCTTCGGGCCCGTCCTCGCCGTTTACGTTTATCCTGAGAAGGACTACAGAGAGGTTCTGCGGCTGATCGACGCCACGTCGCCGTACGCGCTGACCGGAGCCGTGTTCGCCAAGGACGAGTAAGGCTCGCCCTCAGCCACTTCCTGTTTGACTGTCATTGGGTTACAGTGAGAAAGAGGCGGAGCTCTAACAGCGATGGATTCAGAGGAAGTTTGAACTCTGTGTGTTGTTCTGGTTGTTTCCGTCACAGGAAGGTGATCAACGAAGCCTCCAGCGTGCTGAGGAACGCCGCGGGAAACTACTACATCAACGACAAATCCACCGGCTCCATCGTGGCTCAGCAGCCGTTCGGGGGCGCCAGAGCTTCAGGTTAGCGTCGCCGCTGCTCTGACCTCAGCTGGAGCGTAACAGAGTACATTTACTTGAGTACTTTCTGTTTTGCCGACGGTTTCTAATGTCTGATCAGAATATCGCAGATATATCTGAAATATTTGTCAACGCCTGTTACACGTGTTACGTAGTTTGTCCACCAGAGGGCACTTATCTGTTGGGAACGCCAAACAACGACTCCGAGCAAAACGTAAGCGAGGACTAAACGACGTGTGACCATAAGAGGTTTAGTGCTGTTTGCTTTGTGTGGCAGGTACAAACGACAAACCTGGAGGTCCTCACTACGTCCTCAGGTGGACGTCTCCGCAGACCGTGAAGCGGACGCACGTCCCCCTCACAGAGTGGAAGTACCCCTACATGGGCTGAGGAGGAGTCCGTCCGTCCGCTGAGGCCACGCGCGGCCCGATCACCTCCTCGTCTCGCTGCACTGAACGCGTCTTCCATCCTAACACAGCTGCTTTTCTAATCAATCATGGTAGAGTCATCAGTAAGGTCCTGTGAGCACGGCAGGTTCAGGTGTGCGGCTCAGGCCTCAGCTGAGATGATCAGTTCATTAATCAGTCGGTATCTGTCCTGTTAAGAGTTATCATTGGTTTAAAGTTTGTGATTTAAAACTCTAGTCGAAGTCTCAGAGATCTGCATCCGTTTCCTGTTTTAGAGTTTTTTCCATTTCTGTGTGACCTCATTTCCTGTGTGACGTAGAAATAACTTCCTGTTTGAGAGCGCAGACAGCGAGCGTCACCTGCAGCAGAGCTCACACCGACTCGTCATCGGGCTGCAGCACAGATGTCCGTCCCTGCCGGTCTGGACTCGACTCGCGTCCGTTTCTTTGACTCAGAGCTGTATTTTCAGAACGTGCCTGCCTTAGAAACTCTGATGGTTACTTTTCAACAATAAATAATGGAAACATTTGGTCTTTTATGCTTCTTGTGTTTGCTCAGTCTCACTTCAACAGTCTGCACACACATCTATATACCTGCAACACATCAAATTCATCAGGGAGGATATGAAAAGTGGCAGGTTAGACGTCAGATTTCCATCAGTAATGGGGGACATCTAAAAGCTGATGTAAAGCTACGCATACAGATCAGTATTTAAGGTTTGACTCGCATCATCCACTGCCAGTGTTGGGGAGTAACAGAGTACCTAATGTCCACCCTACTGTTACTCATTTTAAGATTGAAAAATCTAGTTGGTATTGGTATGGCGAGTAACCTTCAGTAATAGTAATAAATACGTTACTCTCATTGAGTCACAGATGGAAATACGTTAGAGAATACATTTTGGGGCATGTAATCTGTAAACCGTAGTGGAATACATTTTAAAAGTAACCTTCCCAACACTGGTCACTGGAGCACAAACTGTGTGTCATCAGGACACTACAACACCGAGCGAACGCCACAGACGCAGAGGACGGGAGAGAGTCTGCACTCAAAGCCGCTGTCGGCCATGAGGAAGCACAGAGTCAGCAATGAGGCTGAGACTGATGCCTCCACCAGCTACATGTCGACTTCCCAGGAGTTTTAGACTTGAGTGACTTAAAAACAGGAACCTAGAACCACACACGGCGCAAACACACATGGAGAGGGGAAGGCTGGACCTGAAACAGACCCGCTGTGATTGTAGGATCTTATCCTACAGTCTTAAGCCTCTTGAGGCAACTTTTGATGTGATTTGGCTGTGTGTGCTCAGCCCTGCTGTACACCCTGTGTGGACACACACAGCTCATCAAATCTGCAGACACACCACCACCATCGGCTGCATTTCAGATGGAGACGATTCTGCTTACAGAGCAGAGGTGAGAGCCCTGATATCGTAGTACTGAACAACAACCTGCGGCTCAACATCAGCGAGACCAAGGAGCTCATCGTGGACTACAGGAGCACGCAGGGTGGAGGGCACACTCCCTCTTAGATCGAGGGGACAGAGGTGGAAAGAGTCAGATGCTTCAGGTTCCTGGGGATTAACATCAGTGAGGATCTGAGCTGCTCACATCACGTGGACGTGATCATAAAAGCAGCGAGATCTTCTTTCTGCGCCGGCTGACGAGGTTTGGAGGTTTGTGCTCTGGACCCCACAGTACTCATTCTGTCTGGCTGCGTCACGGCCTGGTACGGCAGGAATCTCTGTAAACAAAGATCTATGGAGGAGGTCAGATGATCCCAGCATATCACCAGGTCTGAGCTGCCGGTCATCCAGGACCTCTACAGGCTCAGAGGATCCTCTCTGCTCCCAGCCCACCCAGCCTTACACTCTTCACAGGAGCAGATTCAGGGACAGTTTCTACCCACAGGCCATCAGGCTGCTGAACTGCAAAATCTGGATCAGACTCGCATCCTGGGGATGGCAGCAAGAGACAACTTAAACTGGACGTTACTTTGCCTTTGATTCTTGTGCGCACATTAAAGACACATGGAAGGCCAGGGAGGGAGAGGTTTGCACGCTGTTGCTGTTGCGCTCACAGAGGGAAGGTAAAGGCTTGTAGATGTAAATCTGAAACAAGCTCTTGTAACTGCATGGCACTGGATTGGCTTTGCTGACAGTGAGAATTACCTGATAGGAGGTTGCTTGCAGCCAGAAATACTGCAATGCTGCATCGGAGACTTCTGCTATTATACGAGCACTTCCAGGACAGAGATCATGACGGGATGGTAGATGGCGCTGCGTAGCAACCAGTAGCACCGACGTGACAAAGCCATGCACACGATTACACGAAGGGGTCTGCAAGTGAGAAGGACAGGTGCACAGTGAGATTTACAGTGAGGCCAAATATTTATTTATCATTTCAAGTACAAACTGACATGAAATCTTGAGGTGGTCTTATAGCAACATTAGATTTTTTTAATATCTAAAAATGTTTTCAAAGACAAATATGCCAAATAAAAATGTTGTGCTCCTCTTTTACAGCACTTTACAAAGTACGTGGATTTCTCTCAGTGTTTGCATCCAAGAACACGTGATTTATTTGTGGACTCGTTTCTTATCAGTCTCTTTGTACTTGACAAGATCTGCAATTAACAGAATAATTACAACAACATTTTATGGATGTTTTGAAAGACGTAAATCGACATTACATTTAATGCAGTCAACAATGAACAGCAGATGGGAGTTTATTATAAACCAAGTAATCAATTACACACTTGGACGTGTTTTATATCAATTTTATTAAATATATTATGGCTTAAATGTACAAGAACCTTTATATACAATTACATAATTAACCCAAGTAATAAGTTTTCTACTATTGTAAGCCCGATTAATCGAACAACAGCATTACCGATCATATTATTAAGTACATATTTTTACACATGTAGAAGGTCAATTTCATTATTTTACGTTACGTTTCTGTCAAGAGCCAAACTGTCCTGTTTGAGCCGCGACATCCATCATACCGAGCAAAATGTCCCGTATGTTGCAATGCCACTTTCTGACCAACAGATGGCACCAAAATCTAATTTTACTGTGATTTTATCAGACAAGTGCTTTTGTCCTGGTCTTTTTTTAGATGAGGTATTGATTGAAATTAATACCAAAATTTTACTGCATTTTTATTAAAAGAAATGAACATACAGCGCATGTTTAAACTATGTCCAGCTGGCTGTGCGTTGTGCTTCTGGCATGCCAGAGTTGGCCTTATTTGATGGTCAAACAGTTGGCAACCATTCAGTGCTGTGATGGTTTCCCACAAACGTAGAGAAGTCTGTGGTTTACAGCAAACTAAAGAGGTCGAACAGGCTGGAAGGACAAAAACTCAGAGCTTTAAAGAATTTATTTCTAACATCTTTCATTTAAAGCAGCGGTCTCCAACCTTTTTTGCGCCACGGACCGGTTTATGCCCGACAATATTTTCATTGACCGGTCTTTAAGGTGTCGCGGGTAAATACAACAAAATAAAACTGGTACCGGTACCAAAAAAAAGAAGATTTATTCATAACACACGTGAAAAGACCCAGGAAAACCGAGTAAACGATAAAAACGATAACAAAATAACGCAAGAAAGAATGAAAAGTGTGTAAACATTTTGTCATTTGTAAACTATAAATGACATCATCATTGTAACAGATGTGATGTTCTATAAAGTGGTTTTAATTTAAAAAAAAAGAGGCAAAAATTAGTTTGTTTCTTTATTCAACTTTTGAACAGTGGGACTCAGTCAGTACATATTCAGTAAATGCAAATTATTTACACGGCAGTGCACTACAGGCATAAATCTAGACCCCTAGATAAAACATTATGGCATTACAGCAGTGACAACTCCTCCACAGTAGCAGGTGGGATTTTTCTTTTTTGAGGACGGCTCCTTTTACCTTTCAATATGGATGGTCTGTTTATGTTTTGATCAAGAGCCTTTTTTGGGGCAGCTGAAGAGCAGAAGTCCATCTTATGGCCAACCTCTGGCTGTATCTTGGTCACATTACCCAGCAAAACCCAGTATGCAGGTTCATCTGTAACAGTCCTTGTGCCACAGATCAACACTGTTGTTTCTACATTAAACAGAAGAGCAGTGACGTGGGTGCAGGTCTCCGCGACTCCGGCCTTACAGCTGCAGTGGGCGGCTTCAACCTTCCCTGTGATGCTCACAGTGACCCATGGCTGCAATGCTGGTTCATTCAGTCTTTGAGAGTGCAGGACCTGAAACACACACAAAGTTCATTTAAAGACAAGAACTATGAGCCAAGGCCGACATAAATGTGTTTTATCTACTTTATCATAAATGTAACCAAGTGTTTAGAAAGTTAGCACATACATGTCATTTTTCATTTCTTTATGTGTCCATCTATAGAACGCTGCAGGTTATAGTGTAAATCTGCCTGTTCTCTGTCAGAAACCTGCCTGCAGAAAATGAACCTAAAGTATGTAATGCAAGGATGTCATCACTTTAGAGATGGAGAAAGCATAAAGTGACAATTATGAATCACTTAATATGATAAGGAGATTCTGCAGGTCATTAATCAATGTATAAAATTAAAATAAAATGTATTTTTAGTGACACAGGACACAAACATGGAAGCAAGATGTGTAATTAGAATCATTTATAATAAATTATTGCAATTTCTTTAACCATAAAGAATAACTAAATCCTTCAGGACAGTGTCACATCAATGCACTGAACTCACTATGTTATTCCTCTAACAGCCTCCACGTGTTCTCACTGTAATTTCCCCTCATGAATGAATTTATGCTGCACTAATGTGAATGTCTGCAGGGAAATCAAACACATTTCACACGCAGTACTCGAGCTGACTTACCTTTGTTTGAATGACGACTTGTACGCGCTGACTCCACAGATAAGGTACAAAAATATTTCAGGCTAAGTCAATAGCGGTTGGTCTTCAGGGTTTCTACTCCACGGCCGGGTCCACATTTCCAATGCACGCTATTTTCTGCAAGTACCGCTGCTTCGCCTCTGGACGCAATCGGTCTCTATACAGTCCATTCTCTTTTGAGCTGCTTTTAAGCATCTTTCTTGTGGTCGTTGTTCCAACACAGTGTGTTTGTTTTGATTTGTGGACCCGGAAAATGGTGCCGCGCTCCCACAATACATTGCGGCGTGACGTCAACTCCAAAGCCCTATCGGACGGAGAACTTCTCCTCCTAGCCCCCCCGCTCCAACAGGCAACAGAGAACGGGGGTGAGAGAAGACTCCAAACCTCCCTCCACCCGCTCATATGTAGTGTTGATGCATGTGTGTTCTAAGGTGCATTTAAAACCCAGGAGGGCATGGAGCTACCTGCCAGAGAGCAGCAGGTAAGCACATAGCCCCTCCTGCTAGCCCTCAATGTCTACGTGTATTTAAATTTGAGAGGTGGGCAACGACGCCAGGGGTGAGGTGTACACCCTGATGGTCTTTTGGAAACCGTGTAGCGTGCCCACCCCCAAGATCCTATATGTATGTGTAATGAGAGTGTGAGTAATGTGAATGTTGTGGGATAAAATTGAGGCACAGGCAGCCAGAAGGGGACAGAGGGGGGATGCCTCCCCTGCACCCTGGTGACACACCTTTACCCCAAGGCCCTGCATGTGTGGGTGATTGTGGTGGAGCGGGAAGAGGGAGGCAGCTGGAGTTGGGGAGGGAAGGAAGGGAGGAGCAAGTGACCCCTCCCTGAGGCCAGCTCCCCCACTGACCCTCCCCTAGCCCCGCTGCACGCAGCCACGAGGAAACTGTCACCTAAGAGCCAACAGAGCCCTTAATATGCCATGACCGTTACCCCCGGGTTGAGCCCCCCAAGGAAGATGGGGGCTGACCAAAAAATAATCCAGACGAGAGTAGGAGTGATGAACATGTGAGAAGAAAGAATATTCTTTACTGTTGGGGTGAAGGGAGCGCCATGCATCGCAAAGACCAAAGTCGCTCATATACTGTTTGATTATATTTGTGGACTGCCAATTACGCTGAGTTCCTGCTGTATTGAGCCTATCCATTTCTTCATTTAGTCCAAGGTTGAGGTCGCCTCCAAGAACAAGTGTGCCATCTAAGTGTTCAGAGAGTGCACTGAAAAAAACGTGAAAGAATGAGGGATCATCAACATTTGGACCATATACACTTACAATATGTAGCTTTTTATCAAGTATAGATAGTTTAATGATTAAGAATCTGCCCTCTGGATCTATAACTGTATCGAGTACTGTGAAATTAATATTTTTATGTATTAAAGTTGCTACTCCCCTTTGTCTAGAATTATAACAAGCTGAGAACACATTAGGAAACTCAGGTGTTTTAAGTTCATTCGAACCTCTAAGACAGGGGTGTCAAACTCAAATACACAGTGGGCCAAAATTCAAAACTGGAACAAGGTCGCGGGCTAACATTAATATTTATTGAAAAAAAAATCTTCCTCCAGATTTAAGAATGAATCTCTTCTTATGGACTCAAACAAGTTTTGCTGAAAAACTGAATATGGAACAAGCAAAGCTTAATAGTAAACAATATATATATTAGCTGTATAATACCAGTAGGCCAGCTCTAATACTAATTTGGTATGGCTTCGCGGGCCAAATGTCATTAGGCTGCGGGCCAAATTTGGCCCGCGGGCCAGAGTTTGACACCTATGCTCTAAGAGGTCTGTGGGTCTCTTGTAAAAGGACAACATCTGCCTGTAGTTTTTTGAGTTGGTTAAATATTTTTAACCTCTTTTCTCTGGAGCCAGCTCCATTTATATTCCATGTAACGAATCTTAGTGCGCCCATAGATGTCTGTGTATAACTAGGGGTGTACGCTGTGTGTGTCGCTTAGACAGGTGGAGAGGATACATCACTTGTTCATAAATAAAGAGAAGGAGAGAGAGAAAAAATGTGTGGTGAGATGCTCCCTGAGTCTGACTATGTGTGTGCATATTTACTAGGGGTGCAACGATACTCGTATCGATATTGAACCGTTCGATACAGTGCTTTCGGTTCTGTACGCATTTGTATCGAACAATACAATTTGTTTTATTTATTTTATCAACTTTTCTTCTGACGATGCTGTCTGTGTTGAGAGCTCAGTGGATCTGCGTTCGACTACTCCGCCTAGGCTGCACTGTCGAGCGCAGATCCACTGACCGCAGCGCAAGCTAGCGAGACAGAAGCTAAGCTCGTTGCAACATGGCAAATTGAACCTCCCCCACCCTCATTCAGATCTGGCTTTTGGAACTATTTTGGTTTTCATGTGACGTATGACCCTGAAGGTAAGCGCGTCATGGACAAAAGTAAAACAGTATGTCGGATGTGCCACGCAATGCTCAATTACATGGGTGGGAAGTAGTGCGTTAGCGCAGTTAGCTTGTTAACGTGTTGACACCGTCCAGCCCCACGCACGGGGCGATCCGTGTTAACTCGTTAACGGAGATTTGCCGCGTTATGGCGTTAACGTCATTTTAACGAGATTAACGCTGACAGCACTAGTGGGAACACAACGAATATGACTGCACATTTACTCCGACATCATCCTCGTGCAAAGACAAGTGGAAGCAGACGAAAACAACAAGCACGCATGCTACAAACTTTACCCGAGTCATTTAGACAGCCGTTAGCACAGGATCCTCCTTATGGGGACCTGATATGTTTAATATGCTGCTGAGAATATAGCCCAGAAGAAGCGTATAGTATAGCTTTTATTTTGGAAAGAGCCATTTCTCTGTAATAAACTCTCTTTTCCAAAGATGAGGGATTCCTCAATCAGATAGATTTATTTTTTTATTACTTTGTTGTTTCAGCAACATTAAATTTAAAAACTGTACTTTTGAGTTAAAATATACATTCATAATTTTAATAAATGATAAATTAAAAAGCATGAACATTTTTTTGTATTGAAAAAATATCGAACCGTGACACCAAAGTATCGAACCGAACTGTGAATTTTGTGTATCGTTGCAGCCCTAATATATACTAATATGAGTACGCTTGACTTAAGTGTGTGTATCCTATATGACTGTGTGCGCTGTCTGACTGATGTAAATGTGCTGCCGTTGAGCGCATGACTGTGCGTGATCGTGCTGTGCGTATGTGTCGAAATAAAGGATGTTGTTTGTGGATGAGTGTGGAAGCAGGTGATTGAAGCAGTGAAAGAAATAAAGAAAGAAACCAAGGACAAGGGTGAGCAGCATAAAAACAAGAGGGGGAAAAGAGAGAAAAAAAACGAGAAGGAGAAAAACAAACCCGGAAACATTCCAATCAAACCACTGACGGAGAGTGACGGTGTTCATTCTGCTATGATATCACACTTAAGATGCGATTTGATATTGGTAAGTTAAACAGATGTTAATGCAAGTTAGTGTGAGTGGATAGGAAAAGGGTGTAGCTGATTCTTATCTGGTGTGAAGTTAATACAGCCACGGAGTGATGTCGGGGTCGCGGTGAAGCTGTCCGTCCACGTACAGCCGGTCCACAGCGATGACAGCGCTGGAGCCCTTCTGGATGAAGTCGCATCGGATTGGGAAGAGGACCCTGCATCGTTCCAGGATCTCTTTGGGGAACTGGTCGTTTACGCTGAAGTCCGTTCCTTTTAATTCCCTGCCGCGGCTTTTCACCTGTTCCTTTTGTTTGAAGTGGCCGAATTTGGCCACAATAGGACGTGGTCTCCCGGTCGCAGCCCGCATGGGGCCGATGCGATGTACCCTATCAAAGGCGATGTTCTTCACCGTGTCCTCCGGCAGCTTCAGGTAGGTTTTGATGAAGCTTTTCACCGTAGTCTCCGCGTCCTCTCCAGCGGCTTCTGGAATACCAGCCGCTATCTTTGTTTAATTGGTCACATGACTGCATCATATGACTAACATGCGTCATCGTTTTCGAAAAGGCTCCGGGTTCGCTGTCCACACTGTGACGTGAAAACGGCATTTTCAAATGTATCCGCTTTGAAGAGCATTTTCAAAACGCTGCGTTTTACTTGACCGAAAACGCCGTCTCAGTGTGGACGGGAGCCCAAAATGGAGAGAAAAAGATGCGTTTTCAAACACAAACGTATCAGTGTGGATGTGGCTCATGTTTATTGGTCTAACACTTAGGGGGAAATTGGGAAGAGTAACTAGAGCGTGACAGGTTACGTCTAGCGGTTGCACTGAGGAGAGAGGAGAACGGAGTTAGAATGGTGGAAGAAATGAGAGCACCGGAGAAGCCGAGTATGGCTGTATTTATAGCTTACTTGCAGGTGGAGTGAAAAATGCTCTGAGGGAGAACCGGCGTGAGTCCGGGTCAGTTAGATGGTGTGAAATGACAGGTGAGGCATGGAGAGATTTCCAGAGTGGAGGTAAGTTATCCGAGGTCCAAGAGAGGAGCTTAAGTAAGAGGTGAGAGTTGTGGAGAGTCCGGGAATACTAAGGCACAAGAGAACAAGGTAAGTAAGGCACTTGGCAAAGAGAAGATGGGGCATAAGAGCCGGCTACCAACATGGAGTAGTTGACAAACTGGTGGAGAAGGAATGTCAGTGTAGGGCTTAAATCTCTCCAGCCTGATTGCTCAAATCAGCTCCAGGCCAAAAGAGGCTCAGGAACCTGGTGGAAATTTCCAGCCACTCACCCAGATCATAACAGTAGTAGTCCAAGAGCACTTTACACTACATTTAGTCATCCACCCATTCACACACTGGTGATGGCAAGCTACATTGCCTGCACCTGCATGTGTAGCCTGCACCAAAATCCTTACATGTCATATGTCTTGATGCATGCTCAGTCATCCAGTTAAGTTAATCTCAAAAGGTCAAAAGAAGCAGCGTGTGAGTGATCATTCGCAGGTGAGTGATCATTCGCAGGTGAGTGATCATTCGCAGGTGAGTGATCAGTCGCAGGTGCGTGATCAGTCACAGGTGAGTGATCATTTGCAGGTGAGTGATCATTCGCAGGTGCGATGAACGCATCGGAGGGCAACGTGGGGTTAGTATCTTGCCCAAGGATATTTGGCATGCAGACGGGGGAAGCCAAGGATCGAACCACCAACCTTCCAATCAGTAACTGATCTGCTCCACCACCTGGGCCACAGCCACCACCTGAGCCACAGCGACCACCTGAGCCACAGCCACCACCTGTGATTGGGCCGGGGCAGGAACCCTTAATGAGTTGTGCCGCCCCAACAGAGAGGAGTCAGAGGAGAGAAAACAACAACAAACATGGTCCAGAGTGAGATCAGCGGGGACAACCATGACAACTTTTATACACAAATGGGTTGGTTGGGTGGCCAATCCAACTTTTTCGGTTGTTTTTTCCGGCCAATATTTTTTACATTTTAAATGCTTTGTTTTTATCATTAATCACATGTTCTGGCTCACCTCCTCACCAGTAAGCTCAGCCAGTCTTTGCACAGGGTGTTCTCTTTACAGTAAAGAACTCCTGCGTAGGTTTGTTCATAACCCTTTCTAAACACAACGTATTACCCATATTAAATTTAAAAAGTCACCTTCTGTGATTTTGTCTTGCACAATGTGTTAAAAACATCTTTCTCATTATGTTCACCTCAGCAGGTGCCATTTTGATAGATCTATAATAAGACTTGTTCTATGAGTGTACCAGACCCTGGATGACGTTTACATATCTTTGCAAGTTAGCAGATATAGAGTATTTCCACATACGGCCCTTAAATCTGTTAAAATGTTCAACAACATTTTATTCAGTCTTGCTCAATGTTGAGAAATGTGTAATATTATAACGAACCATTACCATTACCTCATCATTATCCTCAACAGCAGAGTCCACCTTCTTTCTTCTTTCTTTGCCACTCTCCTCTTTAAAGGTTCTTTCTTTAAATTTCTTCAGCATCTCTTTGCTCTCATTGCATTGTCCTGGAGTTTCACAGATATGTTTAAGTCTTATCAGTTGGCTTGCAGTTAAGCTTTTTTGAGGTGGCTAGGGTAGAAACTTCCAGCATGAAGCAATGTATTCCGATCGGTAGGTTTGGAGTACAGAGAGGTGGACAGAGATTTGTCTTTTTTTTTACTTTTATGTCAAAGAAGTTAATTTCTTCAGTGCTGTAATTAAGGGTAAAAGCCTGCAAAATGTCCATTTAAGAATTCTACAAACTCCAGTAACGTACTGACTGGTCCCTTCCAGAGTAAAACTACATCTATGTATGTTTCCAAGGCATAAGTGGTAGAAAAGGATTATTTTGGTGGTCACATAAATTTAGTTCTTCCAGCTGACCAACAAATAGGCAGGCAAAACGAGGTGCCATTTTTGTTCCCGTTCCACTGCCAGAAATCTGGGGAAATGGTATGTTGTTAAAAAATAAATAATTCCTCTTTAGAACAAAAGCAGACAGCTGAATAAGGAAAGAGGTAGATGGTAATTTTGTAGACCTAGTGTCAAGAAAATGTCCCAGGGTCTCTAGGCCTTGTTCCTGGTTAATATTAGTATACAAGGATTCAATATCCAAAATGGACAATATTATATCTGCATCAATTGGTGGGAGGTCTTTGAGAAAAGCACAAAGTGAGAGTTATCCTTGTAAGAGTTCAAAGTTGGTACAAAATTCTTGATGTGAAAGTCTCCAAAACTTGATGTTCACTCAGTTAGCCTTCCAATTCCAGAAACAATGGATCTGCCAGGTGGTTCTTCTAGGTGTGTGTGTGTGTGTGTGTGTGTGTGTGTGTGTGTGTGTGGCAGCTACAGTTGTAGCCACAGCTGCCCTGGGGCAGACTGACAGAAGCGAGGCTGCCATATCGCGCCATCGGCCCCTCTGGCCAACACCAGTAGGCGGGAGGGTAAAGTGTCTTGCCCAAGGACACAACGACCAGGACAGAGAACCCGGGGATCGAACCGACAACCTTCCGGTTACAGATGCGCTTCCCAACCTCCCTGAGCCACGGTCGCCTGTAGCTCACTGAGATGGCTCGCCTGAGCTCCCGGCTGACAGAGGAGGCTGAGTCAGCTTCCTCCGGGGGACCAGAGGTAGCTGAGACCACATGCTCAGCCTCCGGGTACACAAACCCCGGGCAGAGTTTTAGGTGGCTCAGTTTGGTCGTACCAAGAAAAAACAGTCTTTCGTAACACAGGTCTGGAAGCGGGTGATACAACCTTGGAACACAGTCTTAATATTCCCAGGCTCGGAAGGAGCGTGAACAAAACAGTCTTTAATGTCTTTAGAGGCAGTGTGAACAGGCTCTTTAGAAATGGTTCCAAGCTCAGAAGGAGCAGGACAAAGTCTTTGAAATCCACTGTATGGGAATATCCGGCCTCAGCGTGGACCCCGCTTCCTCTTGATGAGGGAGTGGGGGACGGCAGATGTAGCTGAAGGTGACACCTACTGTATGCCTACTGGCTGAAGAAGTTGACTGCACTCCATGAGCGCCTGGCAGCATAAATGAACCAGCAGCTCGTTGACAAGAGACACCCAGAATGGCTAACTGAAGGGCGGACAGTCCTGATCCTCAAGGACCCCCAGAAGGGACTGGTCTCGTCCAAACACCAACCAATAACCTGCCTCAGCACCGCGTGGAAGCTCCTGTCAGGCATCATAGCGGCTAAGATGAACAGGCACATGGGTCAATACATGAGTGGGGCACATCATGGGAGGACAGGCCCCTGCACGGTATGTACCACTGGCAGATAGCGGAGGTGGCTGATATCCAGAAATCCTACCAGTGGCTGGACAAAGCTGGACCTAAAGACAGCACACCAGGCAGACCCCAGGTGCAGGCTGTGTAAAGATGCCCCAGAGACAATCCAGCACATAACAGCAGGGTGCAAGATGCTAGCAGGCAGGGCATATATGGAACGCCATAACCAAGTGGCCGGCATAGTGTACAGAAACATCTGTGCCGAGTATGGCCTGGAAGTCCTGAGGTCAAAATGGGAGATTTCCCCCTAGGGTGATGGAGAATGACCGAGCTAAGATCCTGTGGGACTTCCAGATACAGACGGACAAAATGGCGGTGGCTAACCAACCAGACATAGTGGTGGTAGACAAACAGAAGAAGACGGCCGTAGTGATCGATGTAGCGGTTCCCAATGACAGCAACATCAGGAAGAAGGAACATGAGAAGCTGTAGAAATACCAAGGCCTCAGAGAAGAGCTCGAGAGGATGTGGAGGGTGAAGGTGACGGTGGTCCCAGTGGTAATCAGAGCACTCGATGCGGTGACTCCCAAACTGGTGAGTGGCTCCAGCAGATCCCAGGAACAACATCGGAGATCTCTGTCCAGAAGAGCGCAGTCCTAGGAACAGCTAAGATACTGCAGGACCCTCAAGCTCCCAGGCATCAAACATCACAGTTCAGTCATGCGAGCTCTGAAACAGGAGTGGTGCTCCCAGTCCTTTATGCATTCCAAGGAAGAGGGAAGAATTTACAAACTAATCACCACACATCACGCGCCTCGCTAGGAAACCTAACAGAACAGCGGGTATGCTGTTTTGTGCCCTTGGCATTATCAGCACCTGCAAAGGGAGTCGTCTTCTCCAACTGCTGAGCCTGAAATAAGGTCATCTAGTTTTAGAAACTTTCACTGAACAGTCTATTACAGTGTCACAACCAAGCATATGCATAAGCACTTAAATACTTCAAATGAGAATAATAGAAATTTTCTATTACACTACCCAGAACGTGTCCAAGGGGAAGACACGTGCACGCATGTACACGCACATGTACGAATGGTGGGACAGAAAAATGCATAATATCTACTACTGAGAAACACATGTAAAGAGTACAAAACTGACACCTTTTTCTGTCTTTTTAAAAATGTAATCTAAATGTAATGTAAAACTTATTTTTTTAAAAATGTAATAAAATATTTATTTTTTTCTCCCTCAGAGTGCAGACATGTCTGTTGTCAGCTATCAGTTTTTGTGCTCCATCTGTCTGGATGTGTTCACTGATCCAGTCTCTACACCATGTGGACACAACTTCTGCAAAAACTGCATCACTCAGCACTGGGACATGAGTCAGAGGTGTCAGTGTCCCATGAGCAAAGAGACTTTCTGCACTAGACCTCAGTTAAGAGCCTGAAGGAGCTCATAAAGGAGATCGAAGACAAACAGGAAACTACAGAGAAACAGGCTGAAGGTCTCATAAAAGATCTGGAACAGGAAATCTCTGAGCTGATAAAGAGAAGCTCTGAGGTGGAGCAGCTCTCACACTCTGTAGACCACCTCCACCTCCTCCAAAGCTTTTCGTCCCTGAAAGCTGCTCCACCCACCAAGGACTGGACAGAGGTCAGAGTCCGTCCACCATCATATGAGGAGACTGTGGGGAGAGCTGTGGCTCAGCTGGAGGAGACACTCAGGAAACTCATGAAGAAGAAGCTGGTTGAGGCTGCAGAGCTGAAGAGGGTCCAGCAGGATGAGGTGGATGTGACTCTGGATCCTGATACAGCTCATCCTAAACTCATCCTGTCTGATGATGGAAAACAAGTGTACCACAGTAATGTGAAGAAAAATCTTCCAGACAACTCAGAGAGATTTTCTCAGTGTGTTAATGTTTTAGGAGAGCAGAGTTTCTCTTCAGGTAGATTTTACTTTGAGGTTCAGGTTAAAGGAAGGACAGCCTGGGACCTAGGACTGGCCACAGAGTCGATCAACAGGAAGGGTCAACTCACAGTGAGTCCTCGACATGGTTTCTGGACTGTGTGGCTGAGAAATGGAATTAAGTATGAAGCCAGTGCTAGCCCTCCAGTCCGTCTCTCTCTTCAGCCTGGTCCTGAGAAGGTGGGGGTGTTTGTGAGGAGGGTCTGGTCTCCTTTTGTGATGTAGATGCTGCAGCGCTTATCTACTCTTTTACTGGCTGCTCCTTCACTCGCAGGTAAAAACTCTGCACCTCTGATCATCTGTCAGTCACACTGAGCTGATCAACAACTGATTTTATTTGATACACTGATTTTGCATATTTGCAAAGTTTGCATATTTCACGATCATTAACATGCACATTGGCATATTAATGATGATGAAAACTGACCTCGCGGCCCACGGTTTCAGTTATCATGTCTTGTTTATAAGGTTGGAAACCTGCAGTCAGCTGAGACTGAAGAAGTCAGTGAAAATGTTAGGTCCAGATGAACAGAATGATATTTTTGGGAGCCTACAGGAAGGTTTACATACCTACAAAGAACAGTTGTAAATAGAGAGCTGTGTGTCTCCTTGGTGTATTGCTCATGCCATTAAGTTTTTCTGTTATTCCTAATTTTACATGTTTTCCTGTTGTAATTACATGAGTTTCAGCAATAAAGCTGCTTTTAAGTTACTTCCCGAGTCCTGTATTTGGAGTTTAACTGAAACCTTGAAAACAGCCCTACAGTTCAAAACTCTGTTTGGGGTTTCTGGCTTTGTTGTTGAAGTGAACAGACTTGCTCAAGATCACTTTCCAGTTCAATTCAACTCAATTGAATTTTATTTATACAACGCCAAATCACAACACCAGTCGCCTCAAGAAGCTTTATATTGTAAGGTAGACCCTAAAATAATACATACAGAAAGTATGTATTATTCAATCATATGACTCCCTATGAGCACTTTGGCGACAGTGGGAAGGAAAAACTCCCTTTTAACAGGAAGAAACCTCCGACAGAACCAGGCTCAGGGAGGGGCGGGGCCATCTGCTGTGATTGGTTGGAAGCCAATGAAGGGAAGCCAATACAGGAGAAATCTGCTCTCTCTTTCTAGTCCCTGTCAGGACTCTTGCTGCAGCATTTTGGATTAACTGAAGGCTTTTCAGGGAGTTTTTAGGACTTCCTGATAATAATGAATTACAGTCGTCCAGCCTGGAAGTAATACATGCATGAACTAGTTTTTCAGCGTCACTCTGAGACAGGATATTTCTAACTTTAGAGATGTTGCACAAATGGAAGAAAGCAGTCTTACATATTTGTTTAATATGTGCGTTGAAGGACATGTCCCGGTCAAACATGACTCCAAGGTTCCTCACAGTGTTACTGGAGGCCAAGGTAATGCCATCCAGAGTAAGAATCTGCTTAGATACCATATTTCTAAGATTTTCAGGGCCGAGTACAATAACCTCAGTTTGATCTGAATTAAGAAGCAGAAAGTTAGCGGCCATCCAGGTCTTTATGTCTTTAAGACATTCCTGCAGTTTAACTCATTGGTGTGTGTTATCTGGCTTCATAGCTTTTCAGTTGGACTTTGTCACCGTTTAGTTCCCATGTATGTTTCCTGTTTTATTGTGTTAGTCATCTGTCTGTATGTGTTATGTTTAGTTCTACTTCCTGTGTCATTAGTCAGATCTAGTTCAGCTGTGTTCCCACCTGTTTCCATTCATCATCATTATCCAGTCTATTAAACCCTCAGTTTCCCACAGTTCCCTGGCTCGTCATCATCGACTTCTCGTGTGTGTTTTCAGTCTAGCTCTGTCATTGGGGCAGCTAGTATCCAGCTGTCACCTGCTCCTGTGCCTGCTCCCAGGGCAAGGGCAGCTGAGACCTGGTCCACTCCTGCACCCATACCTGTTCCTCGGGTGCGATAGCTGGTGTCCAGCTAGCTCCTTCGCCTGTCCCTGCTCCTAGGTTGAGAGCGGCCAGGACCCAACACGTCCCTGCACCTGTACCTTCAGGTTCGGCCAGTTCCTCCACCTGTAATGGTTTCAAGGGACGGAAGACCCAGTCCTCAACCTGAGCTCCATCTGCAGCATCCAGTGCTTGCTGCAAGCTACGCGCACCCCCAGCTAGAGCCACCTGAGCCTGCTGTGATCCATACACAGCCCAGCGTAGGTTTCTGCACCTGCTGGTCCTGCTCTGTCTAAGCCAGAGGTCTGCGCTTAGACAGAGGTCTAACCCTGCGCCAAGCTGCACCACCAGCAACCTCCCCACCTCAGCTGATCATCGCTGTCACCGCTGCTGGCCTTGCGGCCGGCCTCCAGATAAGCTCTAGTGATGCTGCTGACCACGTGGCTGCCCTCCTGAACACTTGTTTCAGACTCCGCCCCATTCATCCTTTGTTTTGGTCCTTTCTTTCCATTCCCACACACCGGACCGTGACAATGACAAGTACAGAGCAACAGAGCACTGGAGGAATCAGTAACTCAACAGATATAACGAGGCCAGTAATGAATTATAAACAGATCCGAAAAAGGAGAATGACCGATTAAGATAAGAAATTCACCACCTGGGTCACAAGATCAACTCCAAACTCGATACACTTGTGAGAGATATGCTAAGCTTGTCTGACCATGTAGCTGAAGTGGAAACGATTAGGGTGAATGGAGGAATTGTCGGCAGAGGCTATTGAGGTATTAACTACTTGCCTGGAGCATGAAGTTCTACAGTCAAAGCTGACGGACCTGGAGTGCCACTCAAGAGGAAACAACATTCTAATATTCGGTCTGTAGAGGGAAAGGAAGACAATTCTTTCTTATAATATATTTCAAACCTCCTTAACCGTGAATTGCTTCTGTCCCCAGGCCTTTACTCGAGCTGCAGAAATGTGGCTTTTCTGTGGACATGGCAGTGGGGAACATTGAATAGCGCGCAGCTTCGTCTGCTATTGGGATGAACCGCAGTCTGGGGAAAGGATAGCAGCCCAGAGAGTGAGGGAAATGCTACAATAGTTCATTAGAGACAACAACAGAACTAAAACTTGAGCCACATGGTTGGGAATGAATACTTCAGGTCTCTAATAGCAAAATAATTACATATACCTGGTACTTTAAAACTGCCTCATAGCTTTTAGTTTATGCTCCACGTTTCAGTTCACAGTCCATGGTTGATATTCTAAATATAGCACAGTCTGTAAAAAAACCTCTGCTATCATGTATAACCAGTGCCTCCATCTGTGTCTGCATTTAGTTCATTCTCCTGGTCTGGCCTCCCGGCCATAACATTACCATGGATTTGAGAGAAGCCAATTGAGTCTAATAACAGATTAAATGCCATAAGGCTGTCATTGTTAGCATCTACATGGATGTTAAAATCACCCACAATAATTATTTTATCTGAGCTCAGAACTAAATCAGATAAAAAGTCTGAGAAATCAGACAGAAACTCTGTAAGGCCCAGGTGGACGATAGATGATAACAAGTAAGACTGGTTTCTGAGTTTCACAGCTGGGGTGGACGAGGCGAAGCATCAGCAAACACACAAACTGCTTATGTGCAGTTTGTCTCACAGTGTGTTACTGATAAAGGTCCAGCTGCTTATTTCACTCAGAGATGGGGAAAGGTGTAAGAAAAGACTGCTTGATGAACTGCAGATTAAAGATTACATGCAGTGTCATAATTTGTAATGACATACTGCATCTGTATATGATGGATTTTGATAAATGATGTATTTTTGTATTGTGAAACGTCCTGCAAAACGCACAAGTATACTAACGTTGTGTTATTCAAATGTTGCATGAAAACAGGTTAGTTTGTGTGTGAAATAACAGATCCAAGCTGAATATGTTCATTACACCACAATTAGAACTTAGACTTGTTTGTATCCTCATGCACTAATATTACTTTTGTGTTATATTAACATAGCAGAAGGTCTTTTTACCCGTGCATGTAAATGAGGGTGGACTCTTCAAGGAGATACTTTTTACTTTCTTACTTTGAGTACATTTCAGAGTAAATTTGCTTTTTCACTTTTACTTGAGTAAAACAGTTGAATCAGTTTTTCAGCTTTTACTGCAGTGTTTTTTAACACAAGTGTGGCGGGCGTGGTCTGCGGTGCTGGTGCAGGGGAGGCAGATGCACCTGCACGGCATCTGCGATCACGCCTCGCCGACATAAAAGGCTGAACTAGGTCCTGATTGTTGTTGTTGTTGTTGTGGTGCATGTGTCGGTCTGTAGAGCTGCAGCCGAACATGTGAACCGTAAATAAAAGTGAAAATTATGCTGAAAAGCATAAAAAGGTCGTCTGGTCTGTCGTGGTTCATTTACAACAAATATCAGAATGTGTACTTAAGTACAGAATCTCTGTACGTTGCCACCTCAGCTGATACGTTTATAGTATTTCACAGCAGCTGTTAAACTACAAAATGTGTTTCATTTTGTAGTTCATCTTCTGCACGTTGTAGTTTCAGCACAGCGGATATCTGAGGTCACACTACGAGGAGACAGTGTAAGCTTGTTTGGATCCCAGCTCGCCGACCGTAGGAAAAGGAGATGGGAGGGACTTTTGAAATATCCTCTGTTTTCTGGACTCGTGTTTGTTTAGTGGCTTCAGTTCAACCTGAGTGCTCATCAGAGGGGATAAGTGTGTGTGTGTGTGTGTGTGTGTGCGTGCATGCACGCTGTAATAATAGAGCAGCTGATAGAGGTCTGGTGAAATCTTCATCACGTCTCTGCATGTGCAGCAGCTTTAATTTTTCATCTTTGATGTGACACACACCTGTTTTATTTGTGACTTCGCTGTGTGCGCGCGTGTGTGCGCGCGTGTGCGTGCGTGCGTGCGTGTGTGCGTGCGTGCGTGTGTGTGTGTGTGTGTGTGAGAGAGAGATTGATTAGGACGAGGAAACTAGAGGTACCATAAAAATTAAATATTGTATCAACACCAAAGCTGCTGACATCGATACTTTGTTTCTATCCTTAGGTTTAGTATGTAGCCCACTGAACTGTGTTTAGTTTTTTGGGGGAAATGAACACATCTGTTTTATTTACAGCCTCCTGAAGCCGAACCAAAGTGCTTTAGAGACAAGCACATTTAGAACAGAACAGAATAGAATAGAATAGAATAGAATAGAATAGAATAGAATAGGTTAGATATGACTGAGATACATTTCCTTATTTCCAGTCTGCCCCAGGGCAGCTGTGGCTACACCTGTAGCTGCCTGCACCAGTGTGTGAATGTGAGAGTGAATGAATAGTGGAATTGTAAAGCGCTTTGAGGGTCTCGAACAGCGCTATATAAATGCAATCCATTATTATTATTATTATTATTATTATTATTATGAAAGGGAAGTCCAGTTTTCCTAAAGGCAGCATCCAAAAAGTTTGAGTTGGTGAAGTTCAGCTGAATACCAGGGGTCAGAGCGATGTTGGCAGGAAAACTATGTCAGGTTTCCAGAGTCGACTGTCACATGATCTCCCGCCCAAACCCAGCTGAGACAACTCGAGGGTCTGATGGGTATGTGGAAACTGAAAACTGCAGGAGTGGAGGTGATGGAGGTGGCTTTTAGGATAAATGCTGCCTGTAAAGCAGGCGAAAGCAACTCTGAAAAAATAAACGTATTATTCTGATTTTTCAGTTTCCAGTGTTTTAATGTAAATACAGTGGACAATGATGCAGGTGTCCATTGAGAAGGCATGAGTGCTGTGGGCAGAGGGGCAAGGAGCAGTTTACCGAGCTGTGTTTGCTCTGAAGTCGTCTCTGGTTGCGCAGTCAGAAGAACCTGCATATAAAACTCAACAGGTTCTTCTAAAACTTGAAGCTTTGCAGGAGCTTGAAGACATTTAAAATGTCACTTTTTCACCACTGAATTTAAAGTCTGGTTTTTCTGTCTTTCATTCTTGATTTTTAATGTTCAAGTTGTTTCTTTCCAAGCATGTAACATGTAACAGCTGGAAACCTCAGCACAGGCAGGAAGTTCAGCAGGTTTTTCTCCTGCTTACCTGGAACCAGGTCATGGGGAGGCAGCCTCTCCCCAGCCAGCTCCTCCAGCTCATCTGGGGGAACACCGAGGTGGTCCCAGACCAGCCGACTGATGCCATCAGATGATTACACACGGACCATCAAAATAAAACCTGAACTCACAAAGACTGGGGATAAACGGACATGAAGACCAGACAGACCGGGAGAAAAGGACACGAAACATGGAGAGATGATCATGGGAACAGGAAGTGAGAAAACACAGCAACAGCACTACAAACGCAGACATGAAAGGATAACAAAACACGGAGGTGAGACCAGGAAAAGACAAATAAACCCGAAATCAAGAACTATAAATCTGGAAAGTAACGTACTCAGAAACTACAACATGATGATCTTATACTTTCAAAGAAAAAAATAACACGTCCAAAACAAAACTTAATCCAAGATCCAGGGCCATGACACCGCCACAAACTGGAAACTGCTAGAACACCAGCATCTCTGTCCACAGTGAAACCAGTTTGACATCTCCAGGTTTGACTGAAACTTACAGCTGCCCACATGGTCGAGCTAAATGGCTTCTGAAAGAAAGTCTGATGGTCGGAGATGTCATCCTTGAACGTGGCCGGGCACGACAACACTCTGACTGAACTGCAGGACTGTGCCTCAAACCACTCTGACACCATCGCCACTCTCGAGGCCACTGTGGAGCGTTTGTCTACGGAGTTAAAGAAGTTAGATGAGAAATGTGAAGATCTTGAGGCACACTCCAGGAGGAATAATGTAAAAGGGACCCGGGATGACTGAGTTTGTTTCACAACATTTGGCGGAGGTACTGTCTCTCGAGGAGAAGCCGCTTATCGATCGAGTGAATCACCAACGTCCCAAACAAAGTGATCCTCCTCAGCCTATCATCTTGCACTACTACCATGTTCGCGAGAAAATTCGGAGGAAAGCTGCAGAGAACAGGAACCTGACGCATAGTGGGTTTAAAATAACCATCTTCCCAGATTTCCCTCTGTTGCCAAACACAGAGCCGCATTTGCAAATGTGAGAGAGTTAATACGTGGGACGTCAGGCACGGACTGGTATGCCCTGCAAAACTAAACAGCAAGGATCTATAACGCTGACACAGGGCTGTGTTTTTTTCCATTTAAATTCCACTTCAAGCGAGCTGTCAGTTAGAAGGTAAGAGTTACTAGGTTAACAGAGGTTAACAGAGGTTAACAGAGGTTAGCAGTAACAGTACAGGGAAGTAAATTGTGTTGTTCTTTTGTTTTTTAATCTACTTTGGTTGTTTTTTTACCTGCTGTGCTTCCCGTAGTTTTTTTCACGCCGCTGCCTGTTTTACTTTTGTATATGCAGCCATAGTTCATATTCATGTTTATTGATCTATATCTATTTTTTCTAATGTTTGTTTGGGGGGTTAGTAGGGAGGGGAGGGTGGGTCCCACGCCCAGCTGTTATGTTGTCGCTTTAAATACTGCAGAGCCAGATAATAACACTCCCTACTTTTAATTGACATGGCTGCTCGGAATAATGTAAAGCTTACAAGGCAGGAGAAATGTAACCTTCGTGAACAATCCAGTGAAAAGAGGGAAAGTTCTTTCTCATCTTAAAACACTGGGGATATTGTTGTGCAGGAAACTAATTTAAAGGATAATTTTCATATACAAATGTAGGTGGATTGAGAATGTGTACAATCTACCTTCCCTGCTAAAGCGAGAAGTGCAGCTATGATGACAAAGAGGTTTCCATTTGTACATAAAAGCACAATATCAGACAGAAACAGATGCTATTTGATTGTGGTCGAGCTGTTTTCTATACCTCTCACTCTACTGAATGTATACGCCCTGAATGTGGACAGTCCATCTTTCTTCACGGCACTTGTCCCAGACATGTCCCAAACAAACCTTGTCATTGGTGGGGAATTTAACTGTGTGTTGGACCCCTACCTTCTTTAACTAAGCAGGTCAGGAACAACTCCAGTGCATTTCTTAACACCGTTATTGAAAATTCAAATGTGTCTGATGTTTGGAGAACTGCAAACCCCACTGGTAGGGATTACTCTTTCTTTTCAACTAGGCATAATTCATATAGTAGAATTGACTACTTTCTTTTGGATGCCAAATAAACGCCATATGTCATTGACACAAATTATCACAATATTGTCATCTTGGATCACTTCCCTGTCACATTAACCTTAAACATCCAAAATGCAACTAGACCGCAGCAAATATGGTGGATTTTCATGAATATTTGGAAACGCAGATCTCTGTATTTTGATGTAAATGACAACTCGGAAACTAAGCCTGCTACACTTTGTATATGAATAAATATGAATATAATGATCTACTCTCAGCAAAAATCAGTGAAGCTTTTTTGTACACCAAGCAGAAATACTTTGAGCTTGGTGACAAACCATATAAAATACTAACAAGACAACTTAGGAAACAAGAACAAGAACAATAATGCAGGTGAGGCTTCAACGGACCTCAGAGACATTAACAATCAATATGTCCAATTCTATCAAATTTATACACTACACAAAATATAGATTGTGACTCTATGAAAAAGTTCTTGGATAGCGGCACTTCTCCAAACCTAGGGGAGGATGAACTCGCACACTTAAACTCACAACAGAACAATAGAACTAACAATAGAAGAAATCAAGAGGGCAACTGCTTCAAGTAAAATCAATAAGGCTGCTGGACCAGATGGCATCGCCAGTGAATTTTAGTGAGGTTTTTGTGCCCATACCTGCATAAAACATTTACTGAAGCTCTAGTAGATAAAGTCCTCCCTCCCACCCTTACAGAGGAAATTATAACTGTCATTTATAAGAAAGTAGGAATGCTGAGGATGTTGGTTCTTATCGTCCCATCTCCTTGCTGGATGGGAAACTATTTGCAGAATATCCATAATGCAAGACACTGCTTGATTCAGGTTAAAGCTTCACATCGTCTCACTTTTCAAGAGAAAGGTTAAATAAAATATACCCTGAGGTGTCTCCTCTGTGTGAGAAATGCTCCCTAGCTAAAGATACATTAAGCCACAGTTTCATTTTTTGTCCCAAGGCTAAAAAAAATGCTTCAATTCTTCATGTGCAGTTGAGCCCTGATCCACTAACAGTTATTCTGGGCATCTTTGATGATACTGTGGGAATAGACAGTGCAAAGCGACGTGTTATAGCTTACTGTATTATTATTGCAAAGAAACTTCTCACTCACTGGAAGAAGAGAGATGCATCCCCCTTACAGCTCTGGCTTAATGAGCTGGCAAATACATTAAATCTGGAGCGAATACGATATACTCTTTGTGACAGACCGTCCCTACATGTCTGCAGCTATAACCAGCAGTTCTAGTTTTTTGGCTTCTTATTATGACAAACGAGCTGGACAGCTGGGACTGTGGGTGTGTGGGAGGGTATTGTACCATATTATGTAATGTTTTGTTATATTTTGTTATGTGATGTGATGTTAATGTAAAAAACAGAGCAACTATCTGATACTGTAATTTCCATTGTCATACAAACATGTGAACTGCTCAGTAAATATATGTTGAAAAAAAACCAACTGTTTCTGGAACAGATGAAGCAGAAAACATCTGGAATGACTTTCCCAAACATTTAGGCGATTCCTGCCTTTCTTCAGGTTTTCATCCTATCTCTAAGGGAGAGACCAGCCACCGCTTGTGTCCACGATCTCCTTCTTCCGGTCACTACCCACAGCTCGCGACCATAGGTGAGGGTAGGGACCTGGATCGACCGGTAAAATGAGAGCTTTGCTTTTACACTCAGCTCTCTCTTCACCACGACGGACCGGTGCAGCGTCCGCATCACTGCAGCTGCAGCACCAATCCATCTGTCGATCTCCCGCTCCCATCACTCGTGAAAAAGATCCCCGAGATACTTAAACTCCTCCAATTGGGGCAGGAACTCATCCCTGACCCAGAGTGGGCACTCCACCCTTTTCCAGCTCAGGACCATGGCCTCAGATTTGGAGGTGCTGATTCTCAATCCCACCGCTTCACACTCGGCTGCGAACCGTTCCAGTGGAGGGCATCACCTCACGAAGCCAAAAGAACCACATCATCTGCAAAAAGCAGAGATGAGATTCACCACCCTGGTGAAAGCTGATGCTAAGTGGTGGAATTGAATTGAATTGCCGGCTCTGCAGACCGAGCTCTTGCAACGGTTGTATAAGGATCAAATGGCCCGTAGCAATGGGCCAAACACCCCTGCCAGAGCGCCTCCCACAGGACACTCAGAGGGATGCGGTCGAATGCCTTCTCCAAGTCCACAGAACACATGTAGACTGGTTGGGCAAACTCCTCGAGAGGTTAAAGAGCTGATCCAGTGTTCTACGACCGCGACGAAAA
Source organism: Perissodus microlepis (assembly GCF_051167445.1). NCBI lineage: Eukaryota > Metazoa > Chordata > Actinopteri > Cichliformes > Cichlidae > Perissodus > Perissodus microlepis. Next base: position 37,708,067 of record NC_140465.1, read on the forward strand.
CCGCATTGTTCCTTCGGTATCCGAGGTTTGGCTAAAAGACAAACTCGTCTTTCCAGCACCCTGGCATAGGCTCTCCCGGTCAGTCTTTTTGGTGCCTTGTAAATAAAACTGTATTTTAGTAAAGCTCATGATCTTTATTCTGAGAGATTTTTGCCTCAGCTGTAGTTTAAGGTTCAGACCTGTCGGTCATGTTCACGGCTTCTTCATTCGTGGGACACTGTTGTCTTCTCTGCTTTCACAGAGGAAGCTCAGCGTCTACTCAGCTAAAGGAGGCAACAAAGGAAGCACTGAAGTTGCTTTCTTCACCAGAGAACTTATCGAGCTGATTGTGCTCGCAGATCCTTCAGATCTGGAACCGTCAGCTCATCGAGTCAGAAACTTCTGCTCTCCAGTCGTGGCCAAACTCGGACAAACACAGACGTCTCAGGTGAGTCTGACGGCTCACAGGTAACAGGTCTCTGTGTGATGAACAATCAGAGACGTTCATGTGAAGGTGAACGCAGGCTCAGGAAACTCTCAGACAGCAGCTCAGGTTACAGGTGTGTGTGTGTGCGTGTAAACAGTCATCAGGGTGTGCTGTGTGATGAGATGTGTGATGACAGGAAGGGCGTGTGTCGCTGACGCCTTTCATCTGGAAGTGCAGGATTTAGGAAGAGGAAACTGCAAACACTCATTTCTGTCTTTGATGTTTCTCAGCCAGAGAGAAAGAAGAGACGGCGGCGAGCAGATTTAACCTGCGTCACCTGAGTGAACCCCCCCCCCCAAAAAAAGAAAGATGATAAATTCAACATTTTCCACACAGGAAGTGTGCAACGTTTGTTTTCACCTTAATCTGACCTCAGAGCTGCGAGTTAATCGGCTCAAGGTGAAGCTAGACGCAGCACGCTGGTTTTCTACAGTTTCTCTTACCTGATGACCCTGTATACACCTGTAGGGGGCGGGGCTTCAGTAGGCAGAAGCAGGTAAAGCATCAGCTTTTCATCGTGCACTCAGTGTTCCTGTGAAGCTCGAGGAGGAAGGAGCGCAGCTGCACCTGAAGGTGAGATGAAGACACGACTAATCACATCATGCATTCACACACACACACACACACACACTGTGCAGTTTAAATGATGGTGTTTGTAATGTGTGCAGCTGTAGTCTCCACTGTTTTGTTTTTAATTGTCTTTCACTTTTTATTTTTTGGAAGAAATCTCAGTTTTAAGAGGAAAGTTCTCACATTTCCTCCCAGAAAGGGTGTCAGAGTGTTATTGGAAACCAGTGAGTGTGTGTGTGAGCTGATCTGGTGCTGCGTTCACTGACTGGGACTAAACGTGGGCACAGTGGTTCTTCGTGTTGCTGTCAGAATAAAAACTAAAACTAAAGATGAATGTAAAAAATATGTTGTACAACATGTAGACTAAAAAAAACCTTGAAATTAATTTACGTATTTAAAATAGGGAGAAAACCTGTTTTTCATCACTTTGTTCACGTACGCAGACTCTTCATGAAGGTTTTGGTGCTTTTGTTCCCCTGAATGCAGAGTTTAAACCTGCTCTGAACTTTTAAAGATGCCCAGTTTAACTGTGACATTAATTCAAACTACAAAGAAAATCTTAAACAGGTAAACTTGCTCTGGAAACTATTTTAAACATAACAAGTAGCTGTCTCCGTGCTGGAGTTCAGCTCTGGATTAGACCGGCTCCATCGGGCGTGGTCTCCAGACTTTGATTATTTTAAATCCAAAGCAGGCTTTGAAAAACCAAACCAAGTAAAAAGCAAGAAAAATTATTTTTTTAAGTAAGACTGAAAAACCTTCCTGAGTTTACCTGAAGTTCATCCTGATTTCAAATCAATGATTCTGATCCATCAGATCGTCTCATGTGTTTAACACGTGGATCACCTCATTTCAGGACAAAAATTACACACCCAGTAACAAAGAAGAAAGCTGCTGTTGCTCCAGATGTACAGTCATACAAATACCTTATACTCAGGCTTTGATCATCAGCTCAAGTTCAACGTGACCATGAAGTCCATCATAAAACAAGGTCAAGACACAACAGATTTGTTTTAGATTTAGATGTTCTTCCCACAGAGCAGAACACAGATTTGAGTATCTGAGTATCTCCACGTTCATGATTTAGTCTAAAAGTTATGAATCAGCACATCTGAAAGATCGATAAACTGCACACGTGGTGTTTTTATGTCCAAACTCCTCCTCATATCATAGTTAATTTAATCCTGATGATCCAGAACGTCAGAAATATTTATTTTTCCTTTCAGCCTCTGAGATCTGAGAAGTCCTCAGAAATCAGAACATGTGATTTTCATACTTTTTTTTTCAAGACTTCCTATATATTGTTCAAAATATCAGGTTCAAATTTCTCATTATTAATTTTGACCAATCACAGTTCGACCCACACAGGTGAGTCAAAGAGGCCACACCCCTAATAATGCAAATTTTAAGCCATATTCCAGGTATGTTAGAAAACCATTCTTCCCCATACACTTGTATTATTTTTCTTTGACTCGTGATATTAACTCCAGATGAATCGTTAAAGCCGTCTCCAGAATATAAAACGGTGTCATTAGCATATAGTGAACTCTTCCTCTTATTTTTGTTCTGTAACAAAAGTTTAATACGGCATGAAATTATCCATCAAGACCAAAACAGTTTTTGTTTCAGGCTGCAAACATGTCTGTTTCTGCTATAACGTTGGACATTTTAAAATGCAAGTCTATGGGGATTGACTCACTGCTGGACCCTCTGCTGGATGGTAGGGGAACTGCAGTTTCAGTCAGCAGGACGATAACTCACCTGTGTGGCTTTTCAGGTTGGAAGATTCAGGATTAAAGCTGAATTTGTCTTTATGTGTCTCCCCAGATCTCTGCGTGCTGGTGATCGACTGTCTTTGAGGTGGTCTTTGAAGACTGTTGTTGATCCAGCTGGGAGTTCGGATCAGGTACTGCTCAGCCAGGTTGCACGATGAGCTCTGCCTTCTCTCCTTCGTTCATCGAACAACGATCTTCGAACCTGAGCTTCGGCGTGTCTCCGCCTGCTGGACTCTCTGAGGATCACAGCATCTCGCAGCACTCAGACTCTCTCTCCAACTCCGTCCCCTTCCTCCTCTACCCGTCCGGCATGGACCCCACCGGCCTTGGCCTCTACAGAGGTCCTCTGAGGGGCCCTGGCCCTGGGATCCTGCCCTATCTGACCCCCTTTCACCACCACGGACACTTTAGCGTCTACGAGTGTCCATTTGAGCCAGCATTCATCCAGAAACGAAATGAGCGGGAGCGTCAGAGGGTAAAGTGTGTCAACCAGGGTTACGCCAAGCTGAGAGACCACCTGCCAGGTCAGAGTGCCGACAAGCGGCTAAGCAAGGTGGAGACGCTGCGGGCCGCCATCAGGTACATCAAATATCTGCAGGGCCTAGTGGAGCTGGAGGACACCAGGCACAGTGGAGGGGTATCGCCCAGCACCTCGTCTCCAGGCCTAGACTGCAGCGCTGAGGCGGAGACCTTCACCTGCTAAACAACCACCATAAGGTCACACTGAAGTACTCTTTCCACTGCCGGGTTCAGACTGCAGGACGCTTCTCGCATCACCTGATTGAAGAGACAGATTACATGCCGCTGTTCTTCACCTGTGTGATGACATCAAGGAGGAGCCAGGAGGAGAGTGGGAGTCACACAACGTTACAGAGGCCTCCATCAGTCAGGTGGATGCCGTGCAGTCTGAACCTGGCATCAGAGCTCGAGTTTATCAACAACCCTTTTGTTTGAAGGTGCAGCAGAAGCAGGAACGTGGTCACCACAATCCGTCCATCACCACCAGAACACGAGGAGCACGATTTGTTTCTCCCTTGAGTATCCCGCACACGTTATCCACATCGTTACCAAAATGGAGTCTGGCATCCATCCGTGTTCTGAACGAAGGCAGCAGGAAGTCTTCTTTATGAAGATGTTCATCCACTGAACTCCTTATGGTCATGAGCGTTGTTGACCCGCCCCATCGTCACGTGACTTGTTAAGGGTCACATGGGTCCCAGTTTGAGCATGGAGGGAAAGGATTTGAGCCGGCATCATTTCACTGTATTGTGGATGGGTGAGAACTTTATGGTAACAGAGATGTGGATGCAGATGACCTTGGAAACATCATGCACTGTTTAATCAGAGTTTAAAACAACTTCATTTTTCTGACATGGATAAAAAAAAGTGTAGATTTACAGGAGGAACATCGTAACAAAGTATAAGTACTGCATTACAGTACTTGAAGGTGCAGCAGGAATACAATTTTCAGGTATCTCTACTTTGAATATTTATTTTTCTGACAACTTTTTACTTTTACTCCCCACGTTTTAGCAGAAATATCTGAACTTTTTATTGGTTAATCTGTCAAACAGGCTTGTTACGTTCAGTTAAAGACATCTGGAGGAAGTTTATACTTCCAGATTCTTCCAGATTCCGAAACAATAGCGCTTAAAGACAACCCTTTTGGTGTATCATATATGCATCAATTATATCGCTAAACTCAGGAGTTAAAGTGGGCCAGAATGATCCACAAGAGTGTTTATGGTGCAGACTTCAACTACTACAGAAGAGCAGCGAGCATAAAAGCAGTAATGTTTTTCAGGTGTCTGGTAATTTCACATGCAGCATTTCTAAGAGTTCAGCAAACACACAAACTCTTTGTGTGCAGCTTGTCACACAGTGAGTCTGCTAGCTAAAGGTCCAGACACTGTATTTCCCATCATGACAGAGAAGTTCACTCACAAATGAAGAAAAATGTAAGAAAGAGGAAAGGAGAAGAAGAGCGGTTAGATCAGGGGTGGGGAACTCCGGGTCTCGAGGGCCGGTGTCCCGCAGGTTTTAGATGTGTCCTTGATCCAACACAGCTTATTTAAATGGTTAAATGACCTCCTCAACATGTCTCGAAGTTCTCCAGAGGCCTGGGAATGAACTCATCAATTGTTTCAGGTGTGTTGACCCAGGGTGAGATCTAAAACCTGCAGGTTCCCCAGCCCTGGGTTAGATAGAAGTAAGGACGGGTGCAGAGCAGCTGTGAGGTTCATGGTCAGTCACAGATAGCACCCTCCGTCTCCGTCCCATTCAACACAGCATAGTGAGGTATTGCCGACTTAGCCTCTATGCACTGTATCAGTGGTGGTAGCTCCTACATAGCAGAGGCATATGTTTGCTCATTATGAAGAGGTAATTCCTCCATCGCTTAGGTATGCTTTGCCTACGTTCTACCACTCTCTGCACGACCCACACAGAGAGGGATTTGGTAGTGCTGATGTAGCATGCTTGTTGGCAAGAGACTGGGACAACGTCGTTTACCTCTGCTTCTCCAACGCTTTTTCTCGCTCTGTGACGCACACGGGAGGCTCTGAGTAGCTTGGAGATCATTTGAGGCGCACGAGTAGTGTAACTGGATAGCGACTGGCAACTCTTCTGTTTTTTTTTCGATACCTCCGGGTTTAAGATGGACTCATGGCATGCACAATGCGAGATAGGATTGGTTAGCATGGGGGAGGTTCCAGCTAGGCACCCAAGCATACCTTAAAATTTACATAATTCAAACCTGATAAATTCCGAGACTGGCTTGGGAGTTGTTTCTCGCAATATGAGCAAGAAACAACTGCAGACTGGCTTAGATGTTGCCTCGATTAACAAGGTCTGCCTGAGGCTATTGTTAAGGCATTTCAATAGGAAAACTATACTCCTGCTATCTAACGCATCGCTAGTCAAAGAGGAAACCTCCAATGAAGCGGTGATAATCAACGTCGCACTGACATTTTGTCGATGAGAGCTCCATTAACGCTACTGGTTCCCTCTGTGTGTGCTACCTAGAGAGAGGTGTAGGCAAAGCGGCTCTAAGCAACATAGAAATAACCTCTTCCCAGTAATCAAACACAAGCTACATAGTGTGTAACACCTGCGTCTGCTGTCACAACAGATATACATCAGCAAAACGTCACTGTGCTGGGGTGTGAGGTGACATCGAGGGCAGCAGATACTGACTAGCTGAAGTGCACGTGTGCAGGGTTGGAGTCAGCTGTGACGGCTCATCAGCTCACATGTTGTTGACCTGAGTCATGTAAATCACAACAGCGGTCTCCACAAGCTCCTTTACATCGTAAGGTAAAGACCCTAATACAGAGAAAGCCCAACAATCGCATGACCACCTAATGAGCAAGCACTTGGCGAAAGTGGGAAGGGAAAACGTCCCTTTGAACAGGAAGAAAAGTCCAGCAAGTCCATAAAGAGCAGCAGCAGCAGGTCAGCTGATCACAGCCTGAACAGAAATCCTGGTCCCTTTTTACCCACGCTGAGCCGCTACACCTGACCTTCCCCACCTGATCAATCCCAGTTGAACCCTTGACTGTACCCGTGTTCAGCTGTGGTGGCAGGGAAACACAAACAGGCCGAGTTTTAAAGTCTTTCTTCTTCGCTGTGTTCCACATAACGAAGGTTCAAGCTGAGCGTCATTAGAATTAGAGCTGAAATAAACTTTGTACTCTTGCGTAAGAATATTGTTTTCAGAGCCTGTACTTTTTCCACTTTAGTTCAGTAGATCAGCGGTCCCCAACCTTTTTTGCGCCACGGACCGGTTTATGCCCGACATTATTTTCACGGACCGGCCTTTAAGGTGTTGCGGATAAATACAACAAAATAAAACTAGTACCGGTACCGAAAAAAAGAAGATTTATTCATAACACACGTGAAAAGACCCAGGAAAACCGAGTTAACGATAAAAACAATAACAAAATAACGCTGAAAACCGATAAAAACCCTGAAAACTATACATTTCACACCTGAGCCTCAATTCTCGCGGCCCGGTACCAAACGACTCACGGACCGGTACCGGTCCGAGGCCCGGGGGTTGGGGACCGCTGCAGTAGAGAACATGAACCATAGCATTTCTTCTTCTCTGTAGTGACAAACGTGTGGACTACTGCCACCTCTGGTTAAAGGAAGAATCTGTGGCATTTAAAAAAGCATCATCTGAACGGTTTACCATCCAGCCTTCTTCCTCTGAACCAGTTCAGGATGTTGTGGCCTGCCTGTCCCAGCTTCTCATATTGTGAATAAAGAAAGTCCAAGAATGTGTCAAAACATGGTAATGACTGATTACTGGTTAACTCTGACAATGCTGCCTAGGCTTAAATGAACCTAGGAACTGATTTTATTTGAATAATTTAGGTTACATAGGGGAGAGCAGTGTTACAGCCGGGGACAGGACGTAACAGATAATTACTTATAAAACAGTTTTTATCCCCCCTCAATAAAAGCCCATAAAACAGAGCAAAGGTACTAAAGGTACCTCTACTAGTAGAGATAATAAAACACAAGATCTAAAAATGGCAAGTTAACGTTATTCCAAAAACAGTATCACTGAGAGGAATTTCCAAACAATAAAGAGAAAAGTTCAGCGCAGGCTGGCAAGTGGTTAGTTACCCTGAATCCAAGATTCATTGAAGGCTGAGATTCAGCGACTGTCTGGGAGCAGTGAGTCCTCAGTTGAGCAGCAGTGCTTCCCTGATCATAGCAGCTCTCTCCTGATGACACTTCCAGGTCTGCTCTGTCAGTGGCTCTAATGGCACAATGGTGGCAGTACTCTGAAGGACACAGCCGTGTACAGTCACTGCCCGACATCACGCCAAAGGAAGACTTACGGCTTAATCTTAGTACCCTGACATCCCCAACTCGAGTTTGTCTACTCCAGTGCTCTCTTCTGTCGAGGTCTCCAAATCTCCTTAATTATTACACCTGGCGCACCACATCATGGCTGCTGACTGGCCTTCTGCAACCAACCTCCAGATGCAGACTGGGTCTCATGCCTGCTGTTGGGTTACTCAGTTAAGTCAATCAGCCAGTGTTGGGTAGGGAAACAATCTGGCAGAATATTCTCAAACATATAACCAAAGTAAAACTAAACCTTATACATTTGCACAATAAAATCAAACTTTAAAATGAATAAAACAGAATTTGTTAAAACACAATAAGAATAATTAAATATTATTTAATTATTATGAATTAATAATAATTACATTTTTCAATTCAGTTTTATTTATATAGCACTAAATCTCAACAACATTTGCCTCAATGATCAGCAGCATGCTCGGTGCTTTATATTGTAAGGTAAAGACCCAACAATCATATGACCCCCTATGAGCAAGCACTTTGGCGACAGTGGGAAGGAAAAACTCCCTTTTAACAGGAAGAAACCTCCGGCAGTACCAGGCTCAGAGAGGGGCAGGGCCATCTGCTGTGATTGGTTGGGGTGAGAGAAGGAAAACAGGATAAAGACATGCAACCATGCATACTGTCACTACCCGATCCGTACCGGAAACCCGATGTGCGAACGGTGTCTACTTCCGGTCGAAGCATTTTACGATAGTTACAGGTCAGAGTATCTGTTAAGATGTTAAGAATAACAAGTATCTCTTAAAATGTTTCCAATAATGAAGCATTTCAATATAATGAAGACAAAAACGAAAAATAAAAAGATAGTTACAGATCAGGACTCCCCGATCCATACCGCGCATGTGCAGGGGTTTTCTTCTTCTTCTGTTCGTTTAATGGCAGTTTACTCCCCAGTGTACGAGGACACCGCCACCTGCTGACTGAGCGAATGAACCCTATTGTAAACTGAAGTAGCGTCATTACAAACGCGTGTTTAATTTGATTTAGTGATAGTCGAGCGTGTTTATGCTCGTCTGTGTGGAGAGGATTGTTGTCACTGTCAGTTGTCAGTAAACACTTAATCTGGCTGATGAATCTTTACGTGACACATTACTAAGTCAGTATTATTAACTCTGTAATTAGCCGCCATTCTTCTTATTTTACGGCGCTGTTGTTCAATCGGGGGACGCTCTCTGTTGGGGAGAAAAGCATGAATTTGTTTGTAAACGGATTATCCGTTGTTTAAATGTCCGGGCAGTCGAAAAGGAGGCAGAGCTGTGGAGAAATGCTAGGAGCTAACTGGGCGCTAATCTTTTTGGCTGCTGTTACAACCAAATTTCCCCTTGTGGGACAATTAAAGGATTATTCTATTCTAACCGTGTCATTCAAATACATTAACTGTCGCAATGTTGGAAAAGAGAGGAAGTGACGTAAGATTTGTGCATGTGGGGCACCGATCGGGTTTCCGGTACGGATCAGGTAGTGACACCTACCATATTTCTAAGATTTTCAGGGCGGGGTACAATAACCTCAGTTTGATCTGAATGAAGAAAATTTTAGAACATTAGATGAGAAATGATGATGCTGTCGAGTACCTGCGTGTGTCTGGCTGCATCACCTGCATACATGCTGAACTCTCACCTGAAGCTGTAAGCGTTCTCTCTTTTGCTTTCACAACTCGGATCAATAAAATCTGCAGTGTGTAAGAAGTGAAGTGTGTGTCTCTTTGAATTTCCCGACAATGATTCAACCCTTTACTGACACGTTTATTACCTCGGGCAGTTCAGGGAGCACAGCGTGGGATTTCCTGCTCCATCTACGACCCTGCAGACGCTGCTTGTGCTGATTATTTTTAATGACTGACCCAGAAATCAGTGATTGACGCTACAGGTGGGCAGATCGAACCAAACGTCGACAGTATCAATGCCAACGCTGTTATCATCATTGGATTGATACTAGAGCAACAGGTTTCTATCCTGTTGAGTTCAGTATGTAGCCCACTGAGTGTTGATTATGTTTCAATGAACATTTCTGTGGTGCCTGTTCTATTTGCAGCCTGTAGCACATTAGAGACATAAGTCTACATTCAGCTCTTCAAAATAAAAGCTGAGAGGTGTGTTTTATTAAGTCATTATTGTGGAAAGTAAAAGTCACAGTGATTTAATGGTCAGTAAAATGTGTTCAGAATTTGCACTTTGATTACGATTCTTATCATGAATCAGGACACTCTGCTCTCCCCAACATCAGCTGCCATTACAGGTTAACAGTATCTGTACAGGTGTCTGTAATACTGATGCGGTGTACTCGGTATCAGACCAATGTCTCAGTGTCACTAATAAATACATGCGACCTCTCCCTGAGGGTGATTTAAAGGTCAGCCACACAGGCCTACAGAGAGATCACGACACCCAGCAACCACAAAACTAAGTTTAAATGTTTTCCATTGCCTGCGATTGGTGTGAGGAAGACACCTGGGAGCTGATTGGTCCGTAGACCTGTGTGACATTTTCTAACAGAATCCACCCTGAACACAAATCAGGAAGCTTGTTGTTACCACTGCCTGGAGGCTGCCAGTGGTACTGCAGCTGACTGCTGGGCAGGTGTGTGCAGGTGTGAGGAGAATGACAGGAGGCCGTGTGCGATCATTAAATATTGGATTTATTTAGATTGATATTTAGTCTGTGAGACGATCAATGGGCACGAGTCCTCGGCAAACACGCCGTTAGAAAAATAAAACGCTTCTCTCGCTAAAATGACGCCAAACAGTTCAGGCAGCGCTCTTCCTCATCGTCAGTCACAGAAACATCTGGAACATCTGCCACAGCGTCAATGTTCCTGACCGCTGAATGCTCTGAGGGGCGGGGCCTCGGCTCTGACGTGTCAGCTGTTTCTGTCCAGTCTGAATTACATGGAGAGGGAGTAAGAGCGCCTCCGGCTGGACACGCAGGGTTAATACACAGTGATCAGGAAAACTCAGTATTGATTATCAGTGAGTCTGGGGGAGGTTTGCCCATGTGACAGGTGAACTCGCTCACACACAAACACGCACACACACACAAACTCTTCTTCTTTGGTTTCAGAGTGAAAACACTGGAAACAGCTGGATGCCCAGCTGCTTCAGACGGGGACTTTTTATTGGTTAATCAGAGGCAGGAGCCTTCATCATCCTCATCCTCACTGCTCGGACACATTAACACTGACAGGGTTTCCAGACGTGGAGCGTCTGGACCTCTCTTCTTTTGTGGTGCTCATGGGTTTGTGGTAGGAAGCAGGAAGCTGATGATGATGATGAGGCTCAGAAACACTGAAGAACCCAGTGGCGTTCTTCCTCACAGTGGAGCTGGGCTCGGCCTCGGGCCCGCCGCCAGACAAACACCCTGAGGAGCATGCCTAATCGCGGCAAGCTGTTCGTACACGCGCCGGCGGTGCTGAGGCTGCAGGCAGTAAGCGATGCTCTCTTCCACCTCCTGGCAGCGCCGCAGGAAGCGGCAGCGATCTCGGGCAAGCTCCTCCCACGGGCCCCGCCGGTCCTCCTCCTCCTCCCCACAGCTGGCAAAGAATTCCTCCACATCATCACAGAAACGAACCTGACGGAAAAGAGCGGGAGAAAACGACATCAGCTCAGTCATACAAAGAAAGGTCAAAGGTCATCAGGTCACTGAAACTTCCAGGAACAAATCAGCTTTCAAACGACTCAACCGTTTCACTCCCTACATCCTTACATCTGTATTGGGGATAAGTTGAAGCAGCAGAATCGTCGGGTTTGATTAAATCTTTGGGTCCAAATCAAAGTGAGTTTCAGGCTTTTATTATGTTTGAAGCACGTTTGGAGGATCTGACTGAAGCTGAAATCTGATGGGAAACGTTAGACGTCCTTCATTAAGACCTGACACAAGATAAGTCGTTCAACCATCATGGCGCTGTGTTTTTGGCTTTCAGGGGCGAAAAGAGCGTCTCTGAGTTCATGGCCCAGATGTGGGCTCGCCATCACAGCTGTCCGGACAACCTGCTGGGAACTCTGGGTAAAGGCTGAACTGGGAGTTACTAATAAACTGGCCGTGTTTACAGAGTAAATAAAGCACAGAGCTGCCGTCTGTTCTAATTACAGCTCACAGATCCAGTTTCTCCTCACGTCTCTCCAGGAAGCAAACAAACCCACAGGAGGCGGAGCTTCCTGCTGTCTGACTCATGTTTACTGTCAGACACTCCTCAGCTGCAGTTCCTCTGACGGCCAGCAGAGGCTCCAGCAGTGAGTCGGTGCCACAGACTCCCATGTTCAAATCGGCATGTTTACCCCAAATCACAAGTCAGTGACAGCAGTCAACTCGGTGTGCTTTACCTGGAAGGTAAATACCCACAAGAACACAAAAAGCCCAAGTATCAGACAACTGCCTCGGAGCAAGCACTCTGCAACAGTGGGAAGGAAAAACTCCCTTTTAACAGGAAGAAACATTCAGCAGAGCCACACAATGAATAACTTTTTAAAAATAGTTTTTAAATCCTAATCTAAGTTAAGAGATTTATTAAATATTTTAGATTAAATAATTAAATATGTGACGTGTTAACCTGAGAATAAACACTGAAAGTCAGCAGGTCGAACAGCATCTGCTGTAATAAACATGGAAAAGCTACAGGTGTGTCGAGAGATCAGTATGCAGCGTGAAGATTTTATTTCTTCTGCTGGAAACTTTCAGCTCACTTTGAATAAACTTTATTTTCCACACGTTCTCTGTCTCACCTGTTCATGAGCTCCTGACGCAGAGCGAGCCGCAGTAACCTGAACAAAGAACAGACTGAAGCTTCACTTTCACTCTGACTGTTCCCAAAACCCCACAGGGCAGGTGTGTCTGCAGGTGTGTTCAGGTGTGACTAACAGAACTCTGAGTCGTCATCGGAAGACCCTTTGACTGTCCCTCAGGTGAGCCTCACCTGTACCTTAATCAGTGTTTTAACCACCTGACCCGCCCCAGCAGCACTGTCTCCCAACGCACCTTTTTCGTGGAGCTGCAGTTCTGGGCGGAGGCGTCACAGAAACCGCTGTCCATCCGGTCCTCCGCCTCCTCCTTCCTGTACTCGGGTGGAGACTCTTGGCGGAGGCGGTGGTAGGTGGAGTTCTTCCTGGCCCTCGCCGTGGCAGACTCACGGGTCCTGATGGGAGCCTGGAAGTTGAGTGGGTTGAAGGGGTCTGAGGAGGAGCTGAAGGAGTCCCACAGGCGGAGGCTCTCCTCATCCGCCTCGCTCGCAGACGGCGAGTCGTCCCATGTGTCCGTGCTGGAGGGAGGAGAGGAGGAGGGGGAGGACTGAGCAGAGGATGGTGGCGTGGAGACAGGGATGGCACGAGGTGCAGTGACACCCGTGTGCAGGTGGGCAGTGAAGTTTCGGGGGTCATAGGGGTCCTCGCTGTGGCACAGAGAGCGCCACAAACGCTCCACCTCTGATTCCGCCTCACTGTCATCATCCTCATCATCATCATCATCATCAGTGCCATCAGACATCTCAGAGGAGCCCTCGCTGTCAAAGCCATCATCATCATCATCGTCATCATCAGAGGATGACTCCTCTGATTGGCTGTCCTCATCCTCGCTGCAGGGGCCACCCATGATGAAGTTGATAGTTTTGTTCTGGCACTGAGGGACGGTGAGCACCACCTCCTCCATCCCCTCAGTCTCCTGTGGTGGCGACAGCTCTGCTCTGGCGGACGTCACGCCGGACAGGTGCTCCTCCTCCAGGCTGGAGTACCCATTGTCCTGCTCGGGGGTCACAGGTAAGGCTGCGGCGATGGTGGCTCCTGAGCAGTTCTGTGGATCTCTGATGCTGAGCTGGCGGTCTGCCACAGCGTTCTGGACTGTGGGGGGGCTTCCATTGTTCACCAGCTGCTCTTTGTGGTCGCTGGCTCCAGCATTTTCTCCCAGCATCCCGCGGGACAGCTGCTCCCTCTCCGAGCACTCCTTGCCCCCCCAGAAGCTGTCCCACCATGGCCTGCTGGACCAGCTCTGCCCTCCCGGGGGTTTTACTTCCTGAGAACTGAGTAGCATGTGGCCCAGAACAGCCCGGAACGAAGACAGGTATCTGAATTGGGTCTGCTGGCAGAGGCTCAGGTCCACCTCTGCCCCATTCTGGAGCCCGATTTCCCGTAGCGAGTCCGCGGAGAGCCACGGCAGAGCCCCCACGCCTCGGGGCTCACACTGCAGGTAGGAGAGGTGAGGAGGCCCGAGCTGCACGTCCTCCAGCGGGCTAAGAAATTCGCTCTCCTCGGTAACCAAGCTGCTTTTCAGAGTTCGGTTCCGGATTTTCTCCACCAGTGCCATCGCGGGCCTGGACAGCAGGCCGATCCACGAACTTTCCTGGCTGTCCAGTCCGGGCATGGAGGAGGAAGAGGAGGGGGGGCGTCTCCCGCCCATTAAACGTCCTTCTTCGCTCATATTTCTGAACATGTCCTCAGTTTAATGTGCGAACAACTTCAATACGAACAGGCTGTTAGCACGTTAGCTGCTAATCCAACAGCTCATCACGCCTACTCCGCACATCACACACACCGGCTACAGCTGCGGGAGGATCCGAGGGCCGAGAGCCCGGCGCGGGCCGCGGTGCTCTGCTGACAGTGGTGCTTCTTTCTTGTGGAGAACTCTGTGCGGACGGAGGTGGAGAAACATAAGTGCTGAGACACGAAGAGTACCGGGTGTGGAGACCAGCAACGGGCCATTCTGTCTGCGGCGGGGCTCCAGTTAGCTTAGCACGTTAGCTCAGCGCTAGCAGCTAGTTAGCCTGACGGTTAGTTCCCCGGAGGCGGAGACGGATTCAAATACTCGAACCAAAGCAGCACTTCACCGGGTTATAATCAGTCTGCGGTGCTCTCCGGACTCCTCCTGGCGGTAATACTGCTGCGGTCTCCGAATACAGAGCAGCTTCCACGGCCGCTTCGCTCCGTCCGTCCGTCCGCTGAGAGATTTCATCAGACAGCCCGGGGACGGTCGCCTATGACGCGAATCTCTATTTCCGGGAGGCCGCGGGCAGGGAGTGCAGGAGGTGCTGTTCGCTCCTGCGTCTCCGTTACATAAACGAAACTCGGGCTCGAGTGTGCCACGTGTTTGTCAGCGTGAAGCTCCCACGGTCCATTTATAGAAGCGGCTCAGACACTGGAGGTGGTGAAAGGACCCAGTATGGATAGTAGCCCATAGTAACCGATGCCCATATTGGTGTGAAATCGATACTTTGTTTCTATCCCCGAGTTCAGCATGTAGCCCACTGAGTGTTTTAATGAACATGCGTCAAACATGCTGTGAAACATGTCTGAACCTTTCTGTGGTGCCTGTTTTATTTACATCCACATTAGACAGGCACGTTTACATTCAGCTCTCCAAAATAAAAGATGAAAGCTGTGTTTTATTGTGCTAACTGTGGAAAGTAAAAGTCACAGTCATCATCTAAGGAACATTTCAAAACTCAGACTAATGGTGAAAAAGGCTGAACTGGAGATGATTATGCATGCTTATATTTCTTCCCGTCTTTTTACGTGTCTTAACCATTTAGCTTTAGATCATCTTCAGACTGTGCAGCGCGACTCTTAACAGGCAACAACAGAAGATCTCATATCACTCCAGTTTTGGCCCTCCTTCACTGGTTGCCTGTAACTTTTAGGTTTCATTTTAAAATTTTGGTTCAACCTTAAGGGCCAGAGAGGGTCAGATAACGACTGTGTGTTGACTATTCTTCCCATTCCATGCAAGGCCACCTGGGTTGGCTGGCAGACTGTTTACTTAGCCTGATAGGGCGGAGGACACTGTCTCAGCTCAACTCTGGACACGCACACACATACACTGATAAGTACACACTCATCCCCCTCCCTTTCCAAACGCCTTCGATGCTTGTTTCCTGTGGGGGAAGACGGCGACATGCAACCTGCATGTGGCCAATAAAGCCTTTCATTCATGTGTTCAGAATTTGCTGATAGATGATGGTTCATCTCATGAATCAGGACACACTGCTCCCCATTCTATTCAGTTTTATTCATATAACGTTAAATCACAGCAGTCAACCAAAGGCACTTTATATTGTAAGATAAAAACCCTACAATAATCAGACGAACGCCTACGAGCAAGCACTTGGCGACAGTAGGAAGGAAAAATGTGATTTTTCCAAGCAGAAAACCTCCAGCAGAACCAGGCTCAGGGACATGTGGCTGCGGGGACAAAGACAGGACAAAGAGACACACGGCTCTCTCACATAAGCTGAAAGTATCAGTATTGGTATCGCACTGGCTCTGCATTTACTTGATATTGGATCGATACCAAAAGGCTGACACTGGGATCAGGCGTCAAGTCCAGGATCAGAAATCATTGATCAAAATCTGACAGTAAACTAAACTCCATAAATACTGTATGCAGATATATATGTGTGTGTGTGTGTGTAAGCTAGGTGCTGGATGATGCTGTGGAGGATCACCTGCTTTGTGTGAGGACGCGGCGAAGGTCAAAGGTCCTGCTGTCCCGTCAGCGTCACAGGAAACAGATCAGGATTAATGTAAAAACCAAAGACATCCAAACTGTTCCTACAACTGGATCTGTCAAATCTGCAGTTTCACAATAATTACAGAAACAGATAAAAAGTGAACCAAAACGAGCCAGCCTGCAGTAAAAAAGTTTAGCGTTCTGATACCAAGTAAATACAGGACCAGTACTGCTGACACAGACACCATTTAAAGGCAGCTGATGTAGGGGAGACCAGTGTGTCCTGCCTTCTCACACATTTCAGCTTTTATTTTGAAAAGCTGCTTGTAAACGTGCCCGTGTCTACAGCGGTCGGCTCAGCTCCTGTAGTTTAAATGTGGCTATGAATAAACCTGGCACCACAGAAAGGTTCAGAGATGTTTCTGGGATATTTATTTGTTAGAAATTATTTAACAGTTCAGAGGATAGACAAAGTATCGGTCCAGTCACACTAGTATCGATCTGATACCAATATCAACATTGGGATTGAGATGATTGATATCTGATCCACACATTACTTGTAAGAATCTGCCCTACGTAAATATGGTAAATGGACTGATTCTTATAGAGCGCTTTTCTACTCTCCTGGAGTACTCAAAGCGCTCTATACAACATGCCTCATTCACCTAATCACACCCATTCTCACAAGCACTTTATCTATACGTAGTGCTTTCTAACTACATTCACACACATTCATACTCCGATAGATGCATCAGAGAGCAAGTTGGGGTTAGTATCTTGCCCAAGGATACTTGACATGCAGACTGGAGGAGCCAGGGATCGAACCACCAACCTTCCGATCAGTAGGTGACCTGCTCTACCTCCTGAGCAAATATAAAATATTATTAAAAACTGTAGTAACAAAGACGTCCGTGGGGTGTTTTCTGTGCCGCCACTGCAGGAGTACCTGCCCGAGAACCGACAGCCAATCAGCAGACCTGAGTGGTTCACCTGGACTCTATTGTTTTCTATTCTATATTTTAAAAAGATTTCTGGCATTCTTGGATTTTAAAGAAATCTCAGCCTCGACTGCAGACCTGCTGTTACAGACCACACTGTGCTCACCTGAGCTCCACCCTCTTTAGCCCCAGACATCTGATAGACCAAGCCAAGCTTCTAAAACCAGGCCGACCTTCATCCCTCGCAGCAGGGACACAGGAAAGGAGGTGTAGACCCTAGGAGGAGGGAGGAAGAGGAGGACAGACCACCTTCAGCTGCTTTCATTTCAAGTTTATTGTGTAGTGCAAACAATAGAAAAGGTTCAGAATCATTCGTCTGTACAGGTCGTCATCAGTGAAGCTGCATCCAAACAAAGCCTGCTTCTGCGCGTCATCATGCTGCTTCACCCACAGCAACCTCATCTGATTGGTCAGGACCTCAGTCACATGATGCAGAACAAATACAAACACTTGAACTGTTCATGCGGAGCTGATTTTACCCACGAAACACCAGCACGCTACTGCTGCCTGCTGTTTGGTCGGTTAGAGTTCAGGACAGGACGTCCTCCCTTGACGGCGCCTGTTTCCAAACCTCCAGCACACGTTAGCAGCAGAAGCAGGAGCTGGCTTCACACCCCAAATCAAAACGCAGGGTGCTGTAAAGCGGCTCGTGGTGCTGTGACGTCCTCAGCGACTTCACTGCAGTAGAAACTGTCGAACTCTTCCATCAAAAACAGGATGAAATTTGCCCCGAGAGCGCCCCCTGCCTGTGGAATGACACGTCCACAGGCAGGGGGCTCTAACAGCTCACAGGCTGCCCCTCAGCAGGCTTCCGCATGCTGGCCAATCAGGGGAAAGTGCCCTCAGGGAGAGAAGTGATAGCTGAATGAATGAGCAGCGTGATGACATCACAGAGTCACATGATCAAAAACAATCCAACAATAAAAATTTAATTTCAGTGTTTCAGAATTTTGAAATTCTTCAGATTTCTCTCATCTTTAAACGTGTGAAGCAGTCATTGTGAAAACCTCGCATTCATTTACAGCGCAAACACAAAACAAATCAGCTGATCACAAAACGCCTGCCGTCATTGAGCTAAAAACAGGAAATGACATGGTTCAGAAACCAGGAATGAAACATAGGCACGCAAGCAGCCGGCAGTCAGTCGCACTTTAAAAGTAAATCAAACCCGCTATAAAAAATAACCTAAAGTCTTCTCAGCGGCGCTGCCCGCGCTCTTCAACCTGCTACGTCTTCTTCACCGCGCCTCTGTCCTCGTTTCCTTTTTCACAGTTAAACTTCCTGCTGCGGTCCGAGGAGAAGAAGAAGAAACAGCTCGAGCACGTCTGAGCTCCTGTAGGTCTGTTAAAAAAGGAATCCACTCCTTCAGTCGCTCTCAGGTCAAAGGTCAGGGCGAGCTCGTTAGTGCGTTTGTTAGTGGAACTCGTTCACTGAAGTAAAACTCAGTCTCTTATAAACTAACGAGCGTGGCATTACACCCACAGAGCAGCCACAAGGCTTTTACTTTGAAAGGATCTCCCTTTTTTTGTTTCGCCGTTCCCCCTCAGCAGGAACACCTGCAGTTCTTCTTCTCTTTCTTTTAAGTCCGCTGCCTCCCGTTTCCTGTCCATCAGTGGGCGAAGTCTGAGCCAGGGGGGCCCAGTTTGTGCCAGCCCACCCAGTGCTGACCTGGGACCAGCCTCTTCAGGGGGATGAAGGTCTCTCCCAGCAGCGTGTTCTCCCAGAAGGCGCCGTCTCCCAGGACCCGAAGGTGGATCACCCTCTGGTCCAGGTCCCCCCGTGGGATCCGCTCGTACACCAGCTGGGGACACAAAGGGAGGCAAAGGTGATGTTGCTATGGAAACAGCAAAGTTAGTCATATCAACATCTAAGAGTTGAACCACAGTGACATCAGCGATTCTTTACACCAGAGATGGGCAGAACAATCCAAATACCGACAGGTTAACACCAACACTGCTATCGGAGCGACACTGTTTCTATCCTCCAGCATGCAGCTCACTGCTACATTATTATTACTATCTGCACAGCTGGGCCAGTATTTACTTAGCAGATCGATAGCAGTATCTCACAGCACTTCCAGACGCTGTGAGCGGATCGTACCATCTCATTGTAGGTTGGGTTGCACGTGCGTCGCGCCGCCTTCGTTTTCCTCTTGCTCATCTTCTGAGGGTCGGGGAGGAGATAGAGCTTCACGTAGGGGTCGGGGTCAGTCCCATCCTGCAGGGGCTGCTACACACCCACACACACCCACACACAGAGGCATCAGTGTCAGTCTCACAGAGAAAAAAACAAAACAATCAGAAGCCCCAAATATCAGGACAGGACTTAGACCCACTGATCAATATAAAAATATTATTTAAAAAACATTTTTAAAAAAATCCTTAAAATTATATAAATACATTTATTAAAATATATTAACAATTAGGGCTGCCATGATTAGTCGACTAGTCACGATTACGTCGACTATCAAAATCGTCGACGACTAGTTTAATAGTCGAGGCGTCGTTTGAAGCTTTGTAAGATCCCAAAAGACGCAGGAATAAGCAGTAGGATTTAAGAGTGTAATAACGGACTGAAACAGAAGATGGCAGCACTGCATGTACAAGGATGCCGGCTGCCGTTAAACCCCGAAGAAGAAGAAGAAGCTGTGTCCCAGAATTCATAGCGCAGCCCAGCTCAGTTTCCAACAATGGCGGCAGCTAGTTAGTTTTAATATTACTCTTATTATTCTTTCTGGGTCACAAAATAAACGTTTAACATATTTTCAGGCGAGAATGTAGCTGTGTAAACTTCAAATATCTGCTCAGTTTATCAAGACACCACATATTTTCAAAAGCGCTCCGACGTTTTCGGAGACGTCTGTTACCCACTAGCTCGATAGCGAGCCGGGGGCAAGGCTCACTAGAGCCGTGAGAACACCGGACTCCCGGCAAATCGTTTTCAAACCCACTCAGGTTAAACATGATATATAAGTCACTTAGAGAACTTCAAAATGTTATTGTTTGGCCTTTTTTTAGTATTTTATTTGTTCCTGAGTAAATCGGTTTGGCTGAGATTAAAGTTATAGTTTTTACACAGCTGAATAAACGTCAAGCAGACAGCTGATTATCAGAAGTGTGAGATGCTCGAGAATTTACTCCGGTGTCCTGTTATATTTTAGATAACAAGGAGTTTATTAAACTTCACCGAAACAATCTGCAAATTTCATTAATTTAATAAACTATCATCTTGTCTTTATTTTTAGTTAGCACAGACCTTAAACACTTAAAGCTGTAAGCTAATGATAGTTATATAAGAGCAGATGCTGCTGGTGCAATAAGCTGTACGTTGTACATCCAATGGATGATGATCTGATTAGTCGACTAATCGCAAAAATAATCGGTGACTAGTCGATAATCAAAATAATCGTTTGTGGCAGCCCTAACTGGAACAATGATCATAAATAAATAAAAAGTGTTTATTCCGAGGAACACTGGGGACATTGAGACCGACTGGACCATGATCAGCACCTCCATTGCTGAGGCTGCTGCACTGAGCTGCGGGTGTAACCCCCAAACCAGCAAGTGGACACCAGAGGTGAATACTCAGACGGCCGTGTCCATCTGAGTATTCTGTGGGTTGGGCTTTGGGAGTATGGGGAGTCTTCATCAGGTAACAGCCTCCAGCTCGCACTGGAGCAGTTCACAGCCGAGTGCGAAGCAGTGGGAATGAGATCAGCACCTCCAAATCTGAGGCTATGGTCCTCAGCCGGAAAAGGGTGGAGTGCCCACTCCGGCTCAGGGACGAGTTCCTGCCCCAAGAGGAGGAGTTCAAGTATCTCGGGGTCTTGTTCACGAGTGATGGGAGAAGAGAGCGGGAGATCGACAGACGGATTGGTGTTGCGGCTGCAGTGATGCGGACGCTGCACCGGTCTGCTGTGGTGAAGAGGGAGCTGAGTGTAAAAGCGAAGCTCTCGATTTACTGGTCGATCTACGCCCCTCCCCTCACCTATGGTCACGAGCTGTGGGTAGTGACCGAAAGAACGAGATCGCGAATACAAGCGGCGGAAATGGGCTTCCTCCGAAAGGTGGCTGGCCTCTCTCTTAGAGATAGGGTGAGATTTCAGCCATCTGGGAAGGGCTCAGAGTAGAGCCGCTGCTCCTCCAAGAATACATAATTTAAAAAAAGTATATACACAACAGAAACTAGAGTAATCATAATAATAAAGAAATATATACAAAAACAAATAAAAATAAAGCTATAAATGAATCCAATAATAACATGACACACTGACCAGTCCTCGGATGTGTATCACCATGATGAAGAGTTTTTCATTCTTGTAGGAGATGGACAGTTTGACCTCGCCGAGCTCTTTTCCTGAACCTGGAGACCACGAGATCTCTGCGAACACACGCACACTTTCAATGTTAGTCTTCAATGAACATGTCTGATATTTGGCTGTTTCTAACACTTTCAGTCGCAGGTTGAGTTTAAGAAGTACTTAATTCTGATAAACAAAGATATTTCATCTTCTGACTTAAGTTTAAATATTACAGATTTATTTCATAACCTCTGCTGGACATCAGAGGAACTGCAGCGTCTGAGTATTAAAGGAACAGACTGCTGTTTACCTCAGCTGTCAAAGCCGGGTGAGAAGTATCTTTATTTACTGTGGAGGAGGCTGTAAAACTTTGAAAGGAAGCTTCTGATTGATGAACGCTATACTGAGGTGAGCTGTTGAGGATATGCTGAACTTTCCTATCAGTAACTCTGCCGTTAGCCTCTGCTAGCCTCTCAAGCTGGCTGTAGTTAAACCTTCACTCAAAAAGCATCTCTAGACCCAGCAGTCTTAGCTAATTATAGGCCAATCTCCAACCTTCCTTTATATCAAACATCCTTGAAAGAGTAGTTGTCAAACAGCTAACAGATCATCTGCAGAGGCTTATTGAAGAGTTTCAGTCAGGTTTCAGAGCTCATCACAGCACAGAAACAGCTTTAGTGAAGGTTACAAATGATCTTCTTATGGCCTCTGACAGTGGACTCATCTCTGTGCTTGTCCTGCTAGACCTCAGTGCAGCGTTCGATACTGTCGACCATAATATCCTATTAGAGCGATTAGAACATGCTGTAGGTATTACAGGTACTGTGCTGCAGTGGTTTGTATCATATCTATCTAACAGACTCCAGTTTGTGCATGTAAATGGAGAGTCCTCTTCACACACTGAGGTTAATTATGGAGTTCCACAGGGTTCAGTGCTAGGACCAATTCTGTTTACATTATACATGCTTCCCTTAGGCAGCATCATTAGAAGACATAGCATACATTTACACTGCTATGCAGATGACACCCAGCTCTATCTGTCCATGAAGCCAGATAACACACACCAATGTCTTAAAGACATAAAGACCTGGATGGCCGCTAACTTTCTGCTTCTTCATTCAGATCAAACTGAGGTTATTGTACTCGGCCCTGAAAATCTTAGAAATATGGTATCTAAGCAGATTCTTCCTCTGGATGGCATTACCTTGGCCTCCAGTAACACTGTGAGGAACCTTGGAGTCATTTTTGACCAGGACATGTCCTTCAACGCACATATTAAACAAATATGTAAGACTGCTTTCTTCCATTTGTGCAACATCTCTAAAGTTAGAAATATCCTGTCTCAGAGTGACGCTGAAAAACTAGTTCATGCATTTATTACTTCCAGGCTGGACGACTGTAATTCATTATTATCAGGAAGTCCTAAAAACTCCCTGAAAAGCCTTCAGTTAATCCAAAATGCTGCAGCAAGAGTCCTGACAGGGACTAGAAAGAGAGAGCAGATTTCTCCTGTTTTGGCTTCCTGTTAAATCCAGAATTCAAAATCCTGCTCCTCACATACAAGGTCTTAAATAATCAGGCCCCATCTTATCTTAATGACCTTGTAGTACCATATCACCCTATTAGAGCACTTCGCTCTCGCTCTGCAGGCCTACTTGTTGTTCCTAGAGTATTTAAAGTAGAATGGGAGGCAGAGCCTTCAGTTTTCAGGCCCCTCTTCTGTGGAACCAGCTTCCAGTTTGGATTGGGTGTATCCCCCCACAGAGGGACAAAAGTCAGCAAAGAGGCACAGAAAAGAAGACCAGACACCAACGAGGGAGGATAAGAAGGACAGACGCAACAACATTGTCATCCCCTATGTAGCCGGTGTATCAGAAAAACTTAGGAGAGTTTTCTCCAAGCATGACATCCCGGTGCATTTCAGACCCAGCAACACGCTCAGACAAAAACTGGTTCACCCGAAAGACAAAACGCCAAAACACAGACTTAACAATGTGGTGTATGCTGTACAGTGCAGCAAGGAATGCCCAGACCTCTACATTGGAGAGACCAAACAGCCACTTCACAAGCGCATGGCACAACACAGAAGAGCCACCTCCACAGGACAAGACTCAGCAGTCCATCTGCATCTAAAGGTCAAAGGTCACTCTTTCGAGGATGCCAATGTTCACATTTTGGACAGAGAGGACAGATGGTTTGAAAGAGGAGTGAAAGAAGCCATCTATGTCCACTGTGAGCGACCATCTTTGAACAGAGGCGGGGGTTTACGACACCAACTGTCTGCCATCTATAATCCAGTTTTGAGATCCCTTCCCAGACGCCTTAACGCCCACTCACATCCTGGGCCATCTGACCTCAGGAATTCGCATGATAAGGTGGGGCCAGGTTTCACAATGAACACACCCGAAACTCTGGCTGATTGGGACCCACACCCAGTTTCACACCTTGGCTCAGGCGATTAGAGGATCATCAGGGGGTCCTTTTGTCCCTCTGTGGGGGGATACTCCCACTAGGTTTATATCTGGGACTCTCCACCATTTGACCTTAGAACTGAAGAAGCTTCTCGGATGAGAGGTGAAACGTCTTCAAGTAAACTTAAAGAAGTCCAGATGCTTTTCTTTGCAAGCTCCTTTGACTACGATGACCTGGATGACTGAGAACCTTCACAGACGTTACATAGATGCTCAAATTCCT
Source organism: Perissodus microlepis (assembly GCF_051167445.1). NCBI lineage: Eukaryota > Metazoa > Chordata > Actinopteri > Cichliformes > Cichlidae > Perissodus > Perissodus microlepis. The sequence continues at coordinate 37,732,177 of NC_140465.1, forward strand.
CAAGGTGGATCAATGAACACGCTGTCAAGGGTCACATGTCTAATCTGTGGACAATAAATAATTAAGACAACATGAGTAACAAATGAGCATGTTTGTGCTTTGGTGTGTTCAAGCCCCGACTTGAGCTCAGGAGATGAGGGTCGAGGTAACGAGGATGGTGTTTTAAGATGGCGATAGCGCTCTTTCCTTCCAGTTTGCGCATCTTTGGTGAAGGCGACCTCTGTTCCGATAATAAAACCGCTACGATGCTTCATATGTTGATCTGAAGGAGAAGGCATGTATTTAAATCTTGCTTCCCTTTGCTGGAGGACATAATCACGCTGTGATGATGTATAATTATGAGAATAATCTTTTTACTGGCTGTAACCTTTAACCAATCAGCAGTGATTCTGTATGAAAACATGCCACAGATCTGCTGTTACATGCTGAGTCACAGAGCACTGACCTTTGACCTTTGTGTGAGTTAAAGTTTAACAGAGCGAAACCTCTTTGGTGCAGTCTGACCTCAGATAAGCTTATATTTGATATGAGTACTCCTCATTGGGTAACGCCCCCGTCTAATCAGCGTGAGGAACCGCCCACTGTGGCTTCCTAAAATCCGTACACTGTCCCACTGAACAAACAAAAAGTCTTCCCAGTATATTTCCAGTTCTCGAGCTTTACACATTAAACAGCGTGTGGGTCCAAAATCACGTACCTGCTGGTTTGCTCGCCGTCGTTCCTGATCGCTCGTCTCTGGGCAGCGGGTGGAAGAAGGTGTACACCAGGTCACACTGTGCAGACACACACACGGGGTGATCAGCCTGTGATTAGCTCACTGAGGTAAATGGGACAAAGGTCAGTGTAATCAGAATAACGACGAGTGGACCTGACACAGCTCAGAGAACATCCCTGCATCGGTGCTGTGGACGTTCAGCTCAGGACAGAGCACTTCTGAGAACTTCCTGGAACTTCCAGAAAGTGAGGGGTCAGCTCTCCATCCTTATCTTATGTAAGAAACAGGAAATGTATCTTTCTGCAGGGCGGAGAACCTTCATCACAGCGACACGATCACACACCTGCCTCTGAACCTGTCTGCCTGCAGGCAGAGCTTCCACAGTCAGGGAGAGATAACCTTGAAGAGGGCGGAGCCCTGAGGACTGCAGCGAGCTGATAGAACAGCAGCGCCACACCCACTCAGTGTGTGTGTGTGTGTGTGTGGGTTTCGTCCTGAGAAGCGACTCAAACTAAAAGCGAGCTGGTGAGGTGATGGCGGCACTCTCATGTTCGGCCACGTTGTACTTTGTGTTTGTCTGCAGCTGAGAGGTTCAAGCACACCTTCCTTCACCTGTCTGGGCTCGAGGGTATAACTGGCCGTTTTCACTACTGCAGATTTTAGCTCTTTGAAAACTGTTTACGTTGCCTGTTTGGTCTCGTTCCTTTCAACATTTCATTCGGGCATTTACATGTTTCTATAAATAAATACAAGCCAGTAAAGACAGGAAGGAAGGATAAAAAAAGGATGACACAGGACACAATAAGGTTACATATGTACCTGAGTACACACACCTCCCTCCCCAGGAGTGCATTGCTACTGACTGATTTAGTTGTTTTTTGTGAGGTGAGAAACTGAAGGCTGCAAGATGTTCTCAAAATCTTTCAGTTGGTCTTTTAATACAAATCTGTCCACACAGAGTCAGGATGACGCCGCCTTTTTAAAGAAGGACCGATTTCTTTGAACAACCTCACATGTTTGAATTTACTGTTAATTTTTCATTTTGACATTTTGTATAAACACAACGGTAAATGGCCTATTTACTCGTCCCTAAGGACCCCAAAGCGCTTTACACACCCAGTCATCCACACATTCACACACTGGTGATGGCAGCTACATTGTAGCCACAGCCGCCCTGGGGCGCACTGACAGAGGCGAGGCTGCCGGACACTGGCGCCACCGGGCCCTCTGACCACCACCAGTAGGCAACGGGTGAAGTGTCTCGCCCGAGGACACAACGACCGACGATTCAGAAAAAAACATTGTGTATATTTTTTACCCTAACTCTGGTTTTTATGTGGCCTATCAGCACAATTTAAAAAAAACTGGTGTACAGTTTGAAGTCCACACTCAGGGTGGCTGCATCTTGTTGTTATGTCATCCTAAACTGGCCACAAAGCCCCTTGAACACCACGGCTAAATCTCAAAGGGGCACAAGAAGCCTGGAGACAGCCTGCGAGCCCCTTTCGTAACACGGCAGACCAGCAGGTGCTGCTCAGCACCAAAACCCAGGCAGCTATCACTGCTGCCACACACACTTTAACTGTGGAGAAGCTTTTATGCTGGTTGAGAATGACAACATGACACTCACTGCACCCTGGAAGGTGCTGTGGCCCCGATCACGGCCCTCCATTTATGTGTGGAGGATGGCCTAACAATCTGAATATTATTGTATATTGTATAATATTAATGTCACGGCTTACTATCATGTACATGGACTGTTTGTTATATGTTCTACTCTGTCCGAGCACTCAAAGTTACAACTAATTCAAGCACTTCTTCTAAGCTCTTAGGTGCTCGAACTAACATTCACACACATGGGGTTAGTATCTTGCCCAAGGATATTTGGCATGCAGACTGGAGCAGACGGGGATCGAACCACCGACCTTCTGGTTAGCGGCCGACCTGCTCTGCCACCTGAGCTACAGCCACCCCTGAGCTACCACTCATGTGAGAACAGACCCAGAAAGCCACTGACCTGAGCGACCTCCGGAGCGGCGTGGATCAAGTGCCACACGTAACCGTTCAGCTCGTCCTTCCTCCTGTCAGCCATCGCCTCGCTGCGGGAACGGCCAATCACAAAGCGACTGGGGAAACTGTGGGAGGGGATAAGAGGACAGGAGGAAGGAACTTCTGCAAAGCTCCTTTGTGCACCTAGGAGTGTGTGTCTGTGGGCACACATGTGCGCATGTCAGTGTGTGTGTCTGTGTACCTGGGCAGTTTGGATGAGGGGAAGATGAGCCTCAGTTTGCTGTGGAGTTCCTGAAACTCTTCAAACGTCCTCTGAACCAGCTGCACCTCCTGCTGACCTTCATGCTCCACCTTCACCACAAAAGCCTGACACACACAGACACACACAGCTGGTTACTTTCTGCTTCCCATGTGCTTCCCATGTGCTTCCCACTGGCACGTCTGGACTCACATATCCCTTTCCGCCGGTCCGGATGTGTCTGCAGATGTACAGGTTCTTGATGATGCCGTCGCTCTTTGCCGAGTGGAACCTGGGGGCGAACGACAGCGTGGGGCGCTCCTCCGACGAGGTGAACTTCATCTGGGCCAGATTGTGGATGAAGAAGTTCAGTTTGGTGGCAACGCTGCCCAGACTGGACTCGATCAACCTGCCGGGGTCAGAGGGGTCGTTAACAAAGGCGGCAGGTGTAGCCCGGACGCTGCCAGAGACCGTCTGCAGCGCAGGTCATGATGACTCATGTCTCTGTCCTGAAGGTCGGAGGCATCTGTGCAGGTGAGCCCGCGCCTACCTGGTGAAGTACATGGTGGCGTCAGCCTCAGACTCGTGAGGTCTCAGTGCATCATAGACATACTTCAGGTCATCGAGGTCGGAGAGCTCCGGGATGCCACAGGACAACATCTGGACACACACACACACACACACACACACACGTTTAACTTCCTGGTTGGTTCCTTTAGCAGATGTTGTATTTACTCCATTATGTGAGTGTGCGTTTGTGTGTGTCCGTGTGTGACTGTGTGTCCGTGTGTGTCCGTGTGTGTCCGTGTGTGAGTGTGTGTCCGTGTGTGTCCGTGTGCGTGTGTGTCCGTGTGTGAGTGTGTGTCCATGTGTGTCCGTGTGTCCGTGTGTGTCCGTGTGTGAGTGTGTGTCCGTGTGTGTCCGTGTGTGACTGTGTGTGAGTGTGTGTTTGTGTGTGTCCGTGTGTGTCCGTGTGCGTGTGTGTCCGTGTGTGAGTGTGCGTTTGTGTGTGTCCGTGTGTGAGTGTGCGTTTGTGTGTGTCCGTGTGTGAGTGTGCGTTTGTGTGTGTCCGTGTGTGAGTGTGCGTTTGTGTGTGTCCGTGTGTGAGTGTGCGTTTGTGTGTGTCCGTGTGTGAGTGTGCGTTTGTGTGTGTGAGTGTGCGTTTGTGTGTCCGTGTGTGTGAGTGTGCGTTTGTGTGTCCGTGTGTGTGAGTGTGCGTTTGTGTGTCCGTGTGTGTGAGTGTGCGTTTGTGTGTCCGTGTGTGTGAGTGTGCGTTTGTGTGTGTGAGTGTGCGTTTGTGTGTGTGAGTGTGCGTTTGTGTGTGTGAGTGTGCGTTTGTGTGTGTCCGTGTGTGAGTGTGCGTTTGTGTGTGAGTGTGCGTTTGTGTGTGAGTGTGCGTTTGTGTGTGTCCGTGTGTGAGTGTGCGTTTGTGTGTGAGTGTGCGTCCGTGTGTGAGTGTGCGTCCGTGTGTGAGTGTGCGTCCGTGTGTTTGTGTGTGAGTGTGCGTCCGTGCGTTTGTGTGCGTTTGTGTGTGACTGTGCGTTTGTGTGCGTTTGTGTGTGAGTGTGTGTGAGTGTGTGTCCGTGTGTCCGTGTGTGAGTGTGCGTTTGTGTGTGTCCGTGTGTGAGTGTGCGTTTGTGTGTGTCCGTGTGTGAGTGTGTGTCCGTGTGTCCCTGTGCGTTTGTGTGTGTGACTGTGCGTTTGTGTGTGTCCGTGTGTGAGTGTGTGTCCGTGTGTCCGTGTGTGTCCGTGTGTGAGTGTGCGTTTGTGTGTGTCCGTGTGTGTCCGTGTGTGAGTGTGTGTCCGTGTGTTTGTGTGTGAGTGTGTGTCCGTGTGTTTGTGTGTGAGTGTGTGTCCGTGTGTTTGTGTGTGAGTGTGTGTCCGTGTGTGAGTGTGTGTCCGTGTGTGTCCGTGTGTGAGTGTGCGTTTGTGTGTGTCCGTGTGTGAGTGTGTGTCCGTGTGTTTGTGTATGAGTGTGTGTCCGTGTGTGACTGTGCGTTTGTGTGTGTGTCCGTGTGTGACTGTGCGTTTGTGTGTGTCCGTGTGTGTGTGAGTGTGTGTGTCCGTGTGTGACTGTGCGTTTCCGTGTGTGTCCGTGTGTGTGTGAGTGTGTGTGTCCGTGTGTGACTGTGCGTTTGTGTGTGTCCGTGTGTGACTGTGCGTTTGTGTGTGTCCGTGTGTGACTGTGCGTTTGTGTGTGTGTCCGTGTATGACTGTGCGTTTGTGTGTGTCCGTGTGTGACTGTGCGTTTGTGTGTGTCCGTGTGTGTGTGAGTGTGTGTGTCCGTGTGTGACTGTGCGTGTGTGTGTGTCCGTGTGTGACTGTGCGTTTGTGTGTGTCCGTGTGTGACTGTGCGTTTGTGTGTGACTGTGTGTGTCCGTGTGTGACTGTGCGTTTGTGTGTGTCCGTGTGTGACTGTGCGTTTGTGTGTGACTGTGTGTGAGTGTGTGTCCGTGTATTTGTGTGTGACTGTGTGTGAGTGTGTGTCCGTGTGTTTGTGTGTGACTGTGTGTCCGTGTGTGAGTGTGCGACTGTGTGTCCGTGTGTGAGTGTGCGTCTGTGTGTGTCCGTGTGTGACTGTGCGTCTGTGTGTGTCCGTGTGTGACTGTGCGTCTGTGTGTGTCCGTGTGTTTGTGAGTGACTGTGTGCGTTTGTGTGTGTGTCCGTGTGTGACTGTGCGTTTGTGTGTGACTGTGTGTGAGTGTGTGTCCGTGTATTTGTGTGTGACTGTGTGTGAGTGTGTGTCCGTGTGTTTGTGTGTGACTGTGTGTCCGTGTGTGAGTGTGCGTCTGTGTGTGTCCGTGTGTGACTGTGCGTCTGTGTGTGTCCGTGTGTGAGTGTGCGTCTGTGTGTGTCCGTGTGTCCGTGTGTGACTGTGTGCGTTTGTGTGTGTGTCCGTGTGTGACTGTGTGCGTTTGTGTGTGAGTGTGCGTTTGTGTGTGTCCGTGTGTTTGTGTGTGTCCGTGTGTTTGTGTGTGTCCGTGTGTTTGTGTGTGAGTGTGTGTCCGTGTGTTTGTGTGTGTGTCCGTGTGTGACTGTGTGCGTTTGTGTGTGTGTCCGTGTGTGAGTGTGCGTTTGTGTGTGTCCGTGTGTGTGTCCGTGTGTGACTGTGTGCGTTTGTGTGTGAGTGTGCGTTTGTGTGTGAGTGTGCGTTTGTGTGTGAGTGTGCGTTTGTGTGTGAGTGTGCGTTTGTGTGTGTCCGTGCGTGACTGTGTGTGTCCGTGTGTGAGTGTGCGTTTGTGTGTGACTGTGTGTTTGTGTGTGTTTGTGTGTGACTGTGTGTTTGTGTGTGTTTGTGCGTGTTTGTGCGAGTTAGACACACCAGGCCCAGCAGGTTGAGGAACAGGTGAGTGTGCTTCCGGATCAGGTTGTATGCTTCGCAGCACAGATCCACAAAGTCGTGGAAGCGGCTGGACGGCTTGTCGCCGCCATTGATGACATAAGCCATGTCAGAGGTGAAGACGAAGGGGGCGCGGTCCCTGCACGGGGTACAGCAGTTAGTCAGCTATAAAGGTGAACCGAGGACAGGACAGGTGAACATCTGCTTCTCTCTTACCGTTTGATGTTCCCGAACATCTGGGCGTGTCCCAGGAACTTCCCGAAGTCGATGTGGAACATGTGCCCGCTCGTCTTCAGCATGATGTTGTCGTTGTGGCGGTCGCAGATTCCCAGGACATAGGTGGCCACGCAGCAACCGGCGCACGAGTAGATGAAGTTCTCCACGGCCTGAAAGAGCAGATGGATGAGTGTCTCACACCGACAGGTGTGTACAGGTGTGTCAAAGTGTGCGCGTACGTTACCTTATCGTACTGCTCGTCAGTGGGGTTGTGTTTCTGCAGCCAGTCGGCCAGAGTGCGGTCTTTGAACGATCCCGTGACACCGTGTTCCACCTGGATCTTCCTCAGAGTATCAGCGTGAGGAATCATCTCCACCATACCTGAGGACACACACACACCTGTCAATCACACCTGAGGACTAGGGGCGGGTTTTGATGATCGATTTATCGATTAAATCGACTCTGTCTTGGATAACTTGATATCGATTCATTAAAATCCTGAATTTTTTTTTTTATCATAAATTTATTTTGCCCGAAACGCCAGAATCTCAGGTTAAACCTCAGAAATTCCAACAACCACCAAACAGCTGAAACAGTAAATGAGAGCAGGAACACGGATTCTGCACAAAGACGTAAACACAAAGCGCCGACCCGCCGACGCATCAGAATCAGCGAGCTGTCGCCCCCGACGGCTCGCTGATTCTGAAGCTGCAGGTTTTATATCTCCTAACAACATCGACTGAACCAGCAGCCAAAGACGATCCAAACTACGCTTCATATTTAGCTTCACATAAACATCGTCATGAATCCCTCTGACTGTTTTGCTTCCACAACGATAAAAATCACACTTCATGTAGAGCTCTCTCTCTCTCTCTCTAAATCGATAATCCAAACCCACCCCTGCTTATTACCCAACAGTCCACGGTGTCGGCCGCTGTTTTTGTTTTGTTTACTTCTGACCAGAAAGCCTCATTTCTGCTGTTCAATACTGAACATATGTAAACTTTTTAAAATGAAGCCAAACTGCAAAACGCTGTGTCTGTAATCAAACCTCTGTAACTTTGCTCTGCTTCACTTCGTTTTTGACTGCACAATATTTTCAGGGTCATCTGCTATAAAATCCCAGAACAGGAAAACCTCCTTCATGTGTTTCTGTTTTATCCGCAGCTACTTTGACACAAAGGCCTCTGCTGTGACGCTCACACCTGTGATAAAGTCTCACAGTGTCAGCTTTCTTTTTATAGATATAAAAATATAGATATGTACTGATAAGTGATCAGAATTATAATATTTCTGACTGTCTGAGGCAAAATTTCCCCGATTCGAATTGAATCGAATCAAATTGTGGATCGAATCGATTCTAGAAATCAGTGAGAATACCCGGCCCTACTCAGGACAGGACGCACTCCTTTCTGTCACACCTGAGGACAGGTGTGTCCGTGCTCACCTCGGCCCCTCCCCGTGGAGAAGCACTTAAAGAGGACCATCCTCATGTCCAACCCCTCCTGGATCCAGATCTTGTTCATGATGCGGATCATCTGCAGAGTCAGCATGTCCTGCCTCAGGTCGTCTCCTGACTGCACACAAAGAGAGAACAGCCGGGGTCAAAGGTCAGCTCGCAGAGGTCGCTGTGTCTGGGATCACTTGTAAGGGGCGTCACCTTGAAGATGACACTGATGTTGTCTCCCAGTGGGTCCCGGTTCTGGAAGGACAACTTCAGAGGGACAGCGTTGGAGTTGAAGAACGAGCAGGACTGGAAACCACAGAAGAGGAAGATTAACTTTGTCCAATCAGATACAAACGCCAGCTGGGGGCGTGTCTCCTGTCTTTAAGGTGTGTGCGTACCTGGATGTTGATGCTGGTGACGAGCAGTGCTGGGTTCAGAGGAAGCCTGCAGCTGCTGTTCACCGAGAAGAACTGCTTCATCTCCTCCAGACTGTCTCTGAGGACACACTGAACACACACAGAGACACACAGAGGGACACACACACACAGTATGAGTCTCAGGGTTCAGACGCCTTTTTCAGGGTCAAATTCAAGCAAAAAAAAAAAAAAGGTCTCAGTAAGACCATGTGAAAATCATTCCAGGTGAACTTTAACACCTTTGTTCACCTTTTGTTAAGACATAGAAAAACAAACCACACAAAAATACTGCAAAAGGAAACTGTCTTATATACATAGTGTATAAACTCAAAATGCACATTTCACTTAAAAATTAAGATGTGAACAAATCAACTTGTTAGATATTCTTCTCCTGTTGACCCCCCCAAAGAAAAAGAAATAAACCAGTCTTCTCATCAGATACTGATGCTTCTTTCCTGTGTGACAGAAAATAGGAGACAGATGTTTGTTTTTTAAGTTAATTCCCAATAAAACTATTTTACTGCTAACTACATTGCTGTCTGTATTACTGCTGAAGTCCTAAACGACCACCTTTAAAGTGTTTGTGCTAATAACATCATGTCAGACAGGCCTGGACAACAGCACTGACTGGGAGGCTTTGAACAGATCATAGTTCAATTCAACATATAAGACTCTAAGAATGCACAAGCATCTACTTAAAATTATTGAATTTATCATCTGTGATATTATTATGTACAATTCCAATGTACTTTGTTCATCTCACTTAAATAAACAGGCAGCCTTAAAGTATGAAATATTCATATACAAACACATTAATGTGTGTACTGTCTCAGCGGCTGATTGTGCCCACAGGCCTCAGTGTGAGCTTGAAGACATTTATAATGTTTAAGTAGTTTAATGTGTCGGTGCTGACCAGGAACACAGTGTGAATGAAAGCCGGGGAACTTTGGTAGCACAGAAACAAGAGGCTATTCTTTGTGCCCATATGGATCCCCATATTTCAAATACTCCAAAAAGCTGGGGTCCAGGGTGTAACTGGCCGTTTTTCACTACTTTTGATTTGTTCTCTATATTTCACCTTTAAAAACTGTTTATCTTGCCAATCTGTTATTTTCTCATTTTGACAAACTGTATCAGCACAATTTATCTAAATCCAGACAAAATTTAAAATACGAGTAGAAAGTGATATTTTTGACTGTAAAAACCACAAACATGTTTAACGAATCATTGTCATAACTTGAAATGCAAATAGAAATTGTACATTTTTAAAAATATGCACAAGTTTTGCAAACAAAGTTATTTGGTACTATTTACCTAAAAATGCAGCCAAGGCTCAGACGTTTTTAATATAACCATTTCAAACTATTTACAGAACAATCAGCTGTTCTGCATCAAATAAGAAGGCACTTAAATTATTTATGCAACTCCAAAAAATAGTTTGTGTCACTCTAACACAGATGAGAACAGCACAGGGATAAACCTGCAGGTCTGAGAGCAGCTGTGTCACTCAGCGTTTACACTGCAATCTGCCTTTGGTGGCTTTTGTGGAGATCCAGAAATTCTTTTATTGCTGCCATATAATCTGCATCATTATAATTGCATTAATAACATTCTTTACAGCATTATTCCATTTAATAATATTTCTCACAGTATTGATATTGCATTAAAGTTGCTTATTGAGGATGTTTAGTTAAGGATCCTTCTATTATGTTAACTTTTATTACAGGTACAGTCAGAAGTATTTCATACACATTGCATATTTGTGCTCATTTCGAGTTGATGTTCGGTTCATTAAGGGTTTTAAGCTTCACTGGCGTGACTGTCCAGGTGATACATGCTGAGGGAAACTAGAACATAGAAGGATGATTGCATGCATGCTTACAGTACATATAACACATATAATCTAGGAATGTGTCAGGCCTGAGGCCTTAACTCATTTGGTGTCTCACTATATTTTACTCTACTTGGCGACAGATGACCAGAGTCAATAATTAGCCCCAGAGACCCTGAGGGCTTGAAGTTTATTACCTTGTATGGAAGGTGTTATAGAAAAGAGAAGTTCTATGTCTGTTTATAGCCATTAAAGATGTACAAGATGTACCATTAACTGTGACTAATGTCTGGAACCTATTTTAATCTGTAATTGACGCCATTGGGGGGGGCGTGTACCCCACTGCCTTGTAAGTGTTCACAACATGTATTTTGGTCAGAAGACATAGGCTGATGTTTTCTCCTGGCTGTTAATAAACTCACCGTTTGATTGCACTTTTCTGGGGCCTCCGTGGTTTGTGACACTGCTCTACATTGATCGATTTCGCGACACTTTAAGGCAGCAACTGTGACGTTCACTAGTAGAACTGACACACAAAACAAAACAACGACTACACACTAACTACACAAGACAACACACTAACTTGAGACTCCAAACACGGTAAACCTCACAAATCTCTCATGTATCAAAACTCTCTCTCTCGCTCTCTCTTTCGCTCACTCCTAAAACTTCCCCCTCTTCCCAAACAACCAGATGCCACACAGGGCTTGCAAAATTTCAAACTCCCTGGTAGCCCTTCAGGCAGGGACTCTTCAGTTTTTGGTAGCCCAAAATAAATTTAAGTAGTCCGAATAAAAAAGAGAGCAATTTTTTGATTGATGTTTTGTTTCCTGTTTTGTTTCCGTTACAATATTATACATTAAAGTATAATATTGTAACAGAAACAAAACATTAATCAAAAAATTGTTGAAACACAAATTACAACATTGTATAAAAATTACAATCATCAACTCAAATACTTGGTTCTAGTTGAACAGAAATTTCTATGAACTTGTAAGAACTGTGTGGGACATGGATCAGTCTGTGTCAGATCCTGAATCTGAAATTTCCACTGAAGTCACGGGTAAGAGGCAAGTGGAACCAAGATCGAGGCCGTTTGCTTTTTGGAGTTTGCAAAGACTGCTACATTGTGCCAGTGGTAGTTCACTCTTTGCAACGTAGTAGCTGTTTTAAACTGATTTTCAGGTTTATTTTTAGTTTGTTATTTGCAATTGGTGTTTGTTCTGGGAAAGATATTGCAGACTGAGCAATAATGCATTAATGCATTTCTCATGGGTTCTAATGGGGGCTTTCTTAAAATGACTGGTCCCAGTAACAAAGGCGCTTGTCGACTCAGAAATCGAGGGAAAACCAACAACACACCCGGCAGAACATCATGTTATTTACACGGGTGCACATAAGTGGTCCGCATGTGCGCATTCGCTGTCAAAATAAAAGACACGCACCAGATAAGAAGTTGCAACGCGCGTTTGCGTCCATAAAAAAGGCACTGTTTTTGTCCGCTAGAGTGGGATTTTCACGGCACATTCCACACCACATCTCTGTGCGTTCATCATTTGTTTGAAGCCAGCTCACCTCCTGCAACCACTTGTCCGAGAATACGCGCTTCTTTTGTGGTTCGGACTCCTTCTGACATTTCTTTGGAGGTGGGGGAACATCACAGTAATTGCTTAAAGGAGCTTCTTCGACATCTTTAAGAGTTCTAAACAAATGTCTGTCCTCCTCCTGAAAATCTTATGTACGCAAACACGCGTTGCAACTTCTTATCTTGTGCGCGTTTTTTATTTTGACAGCGAATGCGCACCTGCGGACCACTTATGTGCAGCCCTGGTTATTTAGCTCGTCATGTTGCAGCCACAGAAATTATTTTGTCCATGAAACCATAAAGCTGCACTTTCTTTTTGCCTTATAGTCTGATTTGTCATAACTTTTCCGTTTTGTGGTGAGCTTTTCTTTGGCTGTCACTTCTTCACCCTGACCTGTTTTATTTGACTCAGCAGAACTAAAATATATATCCTGCTGCTTTTACACACACACTCACATCACGCTCAGCGATTCTCTGTGTGATCAACCTCTCACATGTTTAAGCTGCGGGAGATTTCACTTGTCATGTTTGCGTAGTAAGCTAACGATTGATAAGACGATGTCAGAGGAATTGGTGCGCAAATTATCGTCACTCACCAATCAGTGCTGTCGCTCTCTATACACAGTTCGCAAAGTGAAAGCAAAAAACAAGCGCAAATTCAAACACGATTTCAATATGTCACATATTGACAGTGGCTCACCGATGCCAATGACATAATTACCCAGCTACATTTCCGAAAGAATGCAAAAGCATTGACATATATTTTTCCTTCCTACGATAGGCCGACGGGCAGGGCAGAGATAGATTTTGGTAGCCCGACTGGAAAAATCGCTAGCCCCGGGACGTCGGGCTAGCGATTTTGCGAGCCCTGCCACATGTTGCCATATCATTTTTTTGATTGGTCGACGTGGTACATTTTTCCACCAATAGGGAAGGAGTGTTTTTTCTTTTTTCACCAATGACTGTTGTTTTTCACTCACAATCAAAGCGTGTTTGCTAGCGCTCTCCTTAGAAAACGCCGTTTTTACCGTTTCTTCCCGGAGTAAACGCCACTGTTGTATTCAGAAAAAAACAAAAAACATCGGTTTTACGTGGCCTATCAACACAATTTAAAAACTGGTATATAGTTTGAAGTCCGCACGTTCGACCCAAGTTGAAATGGAGACTCTAGGTCCGTCGACCCCAGAGGGTTAACCAGAAAGCCTAAGTTGACTAGTTATGTATCGGGCTAATGTTTAAAGCTTTCACTTGAGTAAATTAACTCATATCACTGCTAAGTAATGTTAGCTAAGTTCACAGCATATTCCATAATAGCGCTGCCATACTGCATCACACTCTGTGCGTTTCAATCATTTCTCCAGCGAGTTTGATAGTTAGCAAAATAATAATCATAATTTTAAAAATAGCATGTGTAACGTACACGTACTGGAAAATTATTTACTAGGACTCACCTATCATGCGACTGGAGAGCGCAAACTCCGCCATTGTTGTTTTCCATCAAACACTCATTAAAACAGCGACCTACAGGTATGTTAGCACACTCATCCCCGACTGTCCGAGGGGGGGGCGGGGTCACACGGTGAAACAGACACGAGGCAGCCAGGCGGGGAAATTTTGCGTCTACATTTTGCGACTCATTTTATTTCTCTGTCTGATAAGAAAACGATTCAACCAGTTATTTGTGGTGAATGAAATACACTTTCAAGCACTTTTAAGCACCACATCTGAAATTCAAGCACTTTTCAAACCTTGAAAAGACAACATTAAAATTCAAGCATTTTCAAGGATTCCAAGCACCCGTACGAACCCTGTAGTCTGTGCTGCCCCCTGCTGGACTATCTGCACTCTACATGAAGTCTTTGTTGATGACCTCAAACGCTGATGTCATAAGTAATGGCGGCTCAGCATGTGTTACACAGTCAGAGGAGACCTCGTATCCACTGTGCTGAATGAGGGAGCAGCTGAAAAGCCTTATTTTTTAAAATAATCAAATAATTTCAAGACTGGAGCGATGGTTCAATTTTACAGGTGTGTTACAGGTGAACGAACACGCCTCACCGGACGTTTGCTTTCTGCCCTCTGACACAAACTGATCAGAGGACAGCAGGACCCCCCCAACACGACAGCATGAATCTTGATATTAGTTTTGATCCGGTGAACGAGTCATCTGGACCGTCGGTGGCGTCATTACCTGTCTGCTGGATGGCGTCGCCTCTCGAACTTTGTGAGCCACCCTGGCGAGGATGGAGACGAGCCAGCACTGCCGGTCAAACTCCTCCCGGAGGCCCCGACCAACGCAGCACAGCAGCGCAGCGAGGAGGTGCTGATAGCGAGCACTGAACTGACTGTCCTGGAGGTTATCCTTCAGCAGCCTGACGCACACACAGACAGACATGAGCAGTTGAGCTCAGAGACGCTAGATGTGACTGAAGTGGACTCGGGGGGGCGGACTCACCAGAACAGGTAGTGAGCGACGCGAATGTCCCCGATGGCTCGCCGCAGGAGGAATCGAACCAGAGAGCTGTCCAGGTAACACTCGTACTTCAGAGCCTGAGACACAGAGAGAGGTTACAGACATCAACACCCACTGCTCCGCCCACCTGCTGCACTTCCACCTCTTACCTGCACCAGCTGAGGCAGGAAATCCAGCAGCTCCGGGTCGGAGATGGAATCCATCCACTGGACCGCCGTCCTCCTCAGCTCCTGATCTGGGAACCTGAAGCACACGCGATGATGTCACACTCAGCTGGTGAGAACTTTTTCATTATTGTTATCATCACACCTGAAGAACAGAGCTGCCCGTGTTTTACATCAACAAAGCGATAACAAACCATCACCACCACGACCTGTTTCAGACATTATTGCCAGCAGAGACAGAAACACGAGCAGAGAACGTACGAGGCATGGAGGAGGCCCAGGGCGTCCAGGTGACCCAGGCAGGCCCACTGTCTCAGCAGGGCGTAGATATCTGGCAGACACGCCCACTCCCAGCAGGGGGCGCTGGCCAGAACCAGAGGCAGCGCGGCGCTCTCAGCCTGACAGAAGGCCTTCTTCTCCCACAGCAGACGCTTGTCCTCCACCGTCAACCTGCAGACACAGCTGCAGTCTCACCACACCTCAGCTCCATTATGGCCCGCCCCTCAGGACTTAATGCTTATGGACTAATCCCAGTCAGAACATGGCTGTATCCCAATTCAGGGTCTGCAGCCTTAAAGTACGCAGCCTTACCGGTCCACAAGGGCCGCGTACTCAAAGACCGCTAAGGCCGGAAGTGCGAGGCTTGTGAAATAGGAAGGTCTAGCCCCCGTCGCGCTGCCCAGGTTGCCTAGCAACTATGATACTAACAGCTGGAAACGTTTCATACAGCTTTGTTTGACAGAAATGAAGGAGAACACATTTTGTTCATTTGTTTCTACATGAACTCTGGGTGATTTAATAAGTATCTGAGGCTGAGACCACAGGACTGTAAAACATGATTGTTGGGCTTCATTTCTGTGCTGAACAGTCATTTTAATATTAGTTAGTAAATAACAATTAGCTAATGTTGTTCATGATACTAAAGATTCAACCTGCAGTTATTTATATTTCCTGTCACCTTAAATCTTCACTCAAAGACGAGTATCTGTGACAGTGTATATATAGATGTATTATATACATAAGAGAAATATTGTTCGTTTAATATGTTGGCATTACTAAATTTGGCTCAATGCTTACATATATGTGTAAAAACAAAATGTACGAGCTGTGATAACTGTTTCTGATAGAATGAAGAGTAGACTGATATATGAAATATTCCTTTATTGGGGGAGAAAATCAGACCATGTCATAACTGCTTTAAGTCACACAGAATAGATATCAGAGCCTTAAACAGGCTGACTTCTGCTAAATGGGTCAAACTGGGCAGAAAGTCTACAAACACATAACATCCTTATAGAATATGATGTAACACTATAGATCAACTTAGCTCAGAATATATAAAGCACATAAACAATTACAGCAATATGATGCAACAAACACAGCAGCTACTGATCCAAAATACTCAAAGCTTCGTAGAACTGAAACAAACATTTATTTTAGCTCCATTCTGCTGCTGATACAGACTTTAGGTTTCTGAACATTAAACTTGTTGCTGCCTTTCATAGTGTGTAACTTGAAGGCCCTGAGTACTTTCTCCCACACTGAAAACACTGGATGATCACATTATTTGAACATTACCTAATAAGACTGATTCAGGACAGACAGTGATGTTAAACTTTCCTAGCAGTCCTTCACAAACAGGGAACAGTCTGTCTATTCTCTCCATCTGTCAGCTGCTGCTGGCTCTTCCTCCTCCTCTTCCTCACACACTGCTGAGTTTGTCCTGGTGGATCATCAGGGCTGCAAAGCCTCACAGATGATGTGCAGCAGTGGGTCCCTCAGTCTGTCCTCACTCTGGACACTTGCAGTCGTCACACATGGAAATCAAATGTGTGATAAGCTGCAGGATTCAAACACAAGTGTAACTTATAAACACATGTTCATACTTTTATTCCACAATCAGAGAGAAAGAAACAGAGAGAGAGTGCAGGACAGACAGACAGGTGACAGTCTCAGGTGTACACACTGCTACACAACAGCACCAGAGAAGGAGGATTTAGTGTTTGTGTTATTACGAGTGCTAAACAAGAAGAGTTCCAGATGGTCCAGTGGACACATGTGTGACTGCTGTGATTAAAGCATCTTTCTTTCAGCTTAACGAGTGAACCGTCAGCTCGTTCAAACACACGTTAAAGTCCGTTTGGCTCGACACCACCGAACAGAGGCAGCAATATAACATAGCTGACATTAACAGTGCAGTGAATCCTGCTTGTGCCGTGATGTTCAGGACTGCAAACCGAGCAGCATCACTGACTTTCAGCTTGTTGTGTTTGTGGATATATGACTGACTTTAATTATCCATAAAATCATCACATCCTCTGTAAGATTAAGGTCGACTATTGAACGGCGTATATTTTGAAGTAAAGGCTTTAAAACCAGGTTAGTACAAACATCACTAATGTCACATAACTTTGCCGACATGTGGCCAACAGTAATGTTTTAATGTTCTTCATTATTAAACATTTGCACATAAATAAGTGACATCATATTCAGTACTTACTTTTAAATGTTTGCTCTTTGGCCGCTCCGCTTCAGCCGTCCGCTGTTTTTTTTCGGCAAAATTATCCACACCCACCGCCGCGCTATGAAATCTGGGATATGTTGGGCCATGGAGGATACACCAATCCATCCTTCAAATCCGGAGAAATTAAGGACGCATTTGAGGGCCGCATTTCAAGCAGCCTTTGAATTGGGACAGCCTTCGTTGTGTCGCTGTGACGTAATCGGCCTTAAAATGCAGCCTTTAAGGCTGCAGACCCTGAATTGGGATACAGCCCTTGAGAGTGTGTGTGTGTGTGTGTGTGTGTGTGTGTGTGTGTGTGTGTCTGACCAGAAGAAGGCCTTCTTGTGCAGGACGTCCTGCAGCTGTATCTGGCTGATGGTGTCCAGTCTGGAGAAGTTGTATTGAGGGCAGAAGTCTGCAGGAGGCGGCGTGCTGAAGCGCACCTCGAAGGATGATGTGGGGAAGTCCACCTGAGAGGAAGCAAGGACACACACATGCTAGTCTCTTGGCCTCAGATACCTGCAGGTCTGACCTCAGCTGAACTGAGTGTATAAATAAAGAAAGGGGCACACCTGCATCCAGCACACAGGTAAGTAGACACGTTTCATCACCCATCCTGGTGACTTCTCTTTGGACAATGAAAACGTCGCCTGAACAGCTGATGAAACGGCTCAAAAAGCTGCTTTTTTACAGGTTTGTGATGTCACAGACTATTCAGGTGCTAGCAGCTGTGGCGGCGCTTACCTGTAGGATGACGCTGTCCGGCTGGCTGAAGTTGGGCGAACTTGTTCGGGCGTTTCCGCTCCTCCCCGGGGTTGAAGGCCACAGACCCAGCAACTTCCTGCCGCACGTCAGCACGCTGCACGTACACACACACACACACACACACACACACACACGTAAACACAGCTCTATAATAAAGATGATGATGAAGAAGTCACGCCTCTCTCGCCCTTTGTTTTTAAATCTGTTTCCATTCTCTTTCCACTCTGGACTTTCAGGTAAATGTGAGGAAGCGAGCTGCTCCTGGGAGGAAATGACATCACAAAGCCTGTGTAGGAAGCTGCAGGACTGAAGGAAACATTTGTTTGTTCAGCTGTGAGCACGAAGTGAAAAAAAAAAAAAATCAGGATGGACACACCACAGGGGAAGCGTAGCTTTCATTTTGTCCTTTATATCAAACATCCTTGAAAGAGTAGTTGTCAAACAGCTAACAGATCATCTGCAGAGGTTTATTTGAAGAGTTTCAGTCAGGTTTCAGAGCTCATCACAGCACAGAAACAGCTTTAGTGAAGGTTACAAATGATCTTCTTATGGCCTCTGACAGTGGACTCATCTCTGCGCTTGTCCTGCTAGACCTCAGTGCAGCGTTCGATACTGTCGACCATAATATCCTATTAGAGCGATTAGAACATGCTGTAGGTATTACAGGTACTGCACTGCAGTGGTTTGTATCATATCTATCTAACAGACTCCAGTTTGTGCATGTAAATGGAGAGTCCTCTTCACACACTGAGGTTAATTATGGAGTTCCACAGGGTTCAGTGCTAGGACCAATTCTGTTTACATTATACATGCTTCCCTTAGGCAGCATCATTAGAAGACATAGCATACATTTACACTGCTATGCAGATGACACCCAGCTCTATCTGTCCATGAAGCCAGATAACACACACCAATGAGTTAAACTGCAGGAATGTCTTAAAGACATAAAGACCTGGATGGCCGCTAACTTTCTGCTTCTTAATTCAGATCAAACTGAGGTTATTGTACTCGGCCCTGAAAATCTTAGAAATATGGTATCTAAGCAGATTGTTCCTCTGGATGGCATTACCTTGGCCTCCAGTAACACTGTGAGGAACCTTGGAGTCATGTTTGACCAGGACATGTCCTTCAACGCACATATTAAACAAATATGTAAGACTGCTTTCTTCCATTTGTGCAACATCTCTAAAGTTAGAAATATCCTGTCTCAGAGTGACGCTGAAAAACTAGTTCATGCATTTATTACTTCCAGGCTGGACGACTGTAATTCATTATTATCAGGAAGTCCTAAAAACTCCCTGAAAAGCCTTCAGCTAATCCAAAATGCTGCAGCAAGAGTCCTGACAGGGACTAGAAAGAAAGAGCAGATTTCTCCTGTTTTGGCTTCCTGTTAAATCCAGAATTCAAAATCCTGCTCCTCACATACAAGGTCTTAAATAATCAGGCCCCATCTTATCTTAATGACCTTGTAGTACCATATCACCCTATTAGAGCACTTCGCTCTCGCTCTGCAGGCCTACTTGTTGTTCCTAGAGTATTTAAAAGTAGAATGGGAGGCAGAGCCTTCAGTTTTCAGGCCCCTCTTCTGTGGAACCAGCTTCCAGTTTGGATTCAGGAGACAGACACTATCTCTACTTTCAGGATTAGGCTTCAAACTTTCCTTTTTGCTAAAGCATATAGTTAGGGCTGGACCAGGTGACCCTGAATCCTCCCTTAGTTATGCTGCAATAGACGTAGGCTGCTTGTAAGATCTACTGTACAATATAAAGCACCTTGAGGCGACTGTTGTTGTGATTTGGCGCTGTATAAATAAAACTGAATTGAAATTGAACTCTGGCTCAGGGACGAGTTCCTGCCCCAAGAGGAGGAGTTTAAGTATCTCTGGGTCTTGTTCACAAGTGATGGGAGAAGGGAGCGGGAGATCGACAGATGGTTTGGTGCTGCGGCTGCAGTGATGCGGACGCTGTACCGGTCTGCTGTGGTGAAGAGAGAGCTGAGTGTAAAAGCGAAGCTTTTAATTTACCGGCTGATCTACGCCCCTACCCTCACCTATGGTCACGAGCTGTGGGTAGTGACTGAAAGAAGGAGATCGCGAATACAAGTGGCAGAAATGGACTTCTTCCGAAGAACAGCTGGCCTCTCCCTTAGAGATAGAGTGAGAAGTTCGGCCATTCGGGAGGGGCTCAGAGTAGAGCCGCTGCTCCTCCACATCGAAAGGAGCCAGCTGAGGTTGTTTGGGCATCTGACAAGGATGCCTCCTGGGCGCCTCCTGGGCGAGGTGTTCCGCGCATGTCCCACCGGGAGGAGACCCCGGGGCAGACCCAGGACATGCTGGAGAGAATATATCTCTCAGCTGGCCTGGGAACGCCTTGATGTTCTCCCGGATAAGCTAGAGGAGGTGGCTCGGGAGAGGGAGGTCTGGGCTTCTCTGCTTGGGCTGCTGCCCCCGCGACCCGGCCCCAGATAAGCGGAAGAAAATGGATGGATGGATGAAAAGGACCTCAAGGTTTACTTTAAACATGTGAATGAGGTTGAATCTCCTCAAACCTTCATCAGCTCACAGAAACAGAAAACAAGCAGGAAGTCTGGATTTAACCACATCCCAACTTCATGTTTCACTTCAGTCAAACATGTTTCGGCAATTCAGATTCATTATAGACGTCAAAGTCAGCCAAACATCTGGATTGAGCTTACCATCATCCTCCTCCTCGCCCACCTCTGGGTGGGTGTGATCACCACCATTGGAGCCACCCCTTCTCCAGCATTCGTTTAAAATGGTAATGCTTCTTCTCTGCTAACCTGTGTTCCACCTAATTCATTGATCGACAATTATCAAAGAAAATCAAGACTGATCCTCACCTCTTGCAGTTGAATGCAGCCCCTCCCTTCACTAGCGGCTCAACGCAGCCCCTCCCCTCACTAGCGGCTCAACGCAGCCCCTCTCGTCACTAGCGGCTCAACGCAGCCCCTCCTCTCCACCAGCGGCTGAACGCAGCCCCTCTCGCCACTAGCGGCTCAACACAGCCCCTCCCCTCACCAGCGGCTCAACGCAGCCCCTCCTCTCCACCAGCGGCTCAACGCAGCCCCTCCTCTCCACCAGCGGCTCAACGCAGCCCCTCCCCTCACTAGCGGCTCAACGCAGCCCCTCCCCTCACTAGCGGCTCAACGCAGCCCCTCTCATCACTAGCGGCTCAACGCAGCCCCTCCCATCACTAGCGGCTCAACGCAGCCCCTCCCCTCACTAGTGGCTCAACGCAGCCCCTCCCCTCACTAGCGGCTCAACGCAGCCCCTCCCCTCACTAGCGGCTCAACGCAGCCCCTCCTCTCCACCAGCGGCTGAACGCAGCCCCTCTCGCCACTAGCGGCTCAACGCAGCCCCTCCCGTCACTAGCGGCTCAACGCAGCCCCTCCCCTCACTAGCGGCTCAACACAGCCCCTCTCGTCACTAGCGGCTCAACGCAGCCCCTCCCCTCACTAGCGGCTGAACGCAGCCCCTCTCGCCACTAGCAGCTCAACGCAGAGCCACCCTGAGGTCTTTTTGAAGGATTTCAACAATACTGAGTACTACAGCGTTACACAACCGTTAACCTGGGCGGAGCCTTTAACTCTGAGCATGTTATTGTACCTGCTCTGTGTTCTACCCTACACTCTTACATTACTGTAACCCTCACTCTCTGAGTGACCCGATAGAAACATTTCACACGTTATAGATCAGCATGTCATTCACTACAGTGTAAACACCACCCATCACTTTGTGGCGCGGCACCATCACCGACCTCAGATAAATGGACCACATGCTGTGTGTTACTTTTAATGCTATCAAAATGGTATTGTAGTATTTTCCTGGGTATCACATCAAACATAAAGCCTGAATACGGCTGAATAACATCCAACAGCATTTATTCAAAGTTTCTTCTTCATCCGCCTGTTTGAGGTTTGCGTGGATGGATGGTGTCTGAGTGTCATGTGACTCACTGTCTGAAGTTGAAGAGCGGCATGGTGACCCAGCCCAGCGCCTCGATGCTGCGCCGCTGCTTCCCCTTCTCCTCAGCTCCTCCGGGGGGCGGCAGAGGGCTGGCGTACAGCACCACCGTTAGCTGAGACTCTCGGGGCAGCTGATTGATCTGCACGGGGAAACACACCCTGCAGGGGATATGGCGAGGGGGCGGGGCTTAGCGTTTTTCCCAACAAACAAACAGATTAAAGTTTATTCATTCAAAATCAAAGACATCGCGCACACAAACACACACACTTGCAGAACAGGAAATTCTTACTTTTAGCATCTTATTAAACTCAGGTAAGGTGTTTGCAGGTGTGTCTGATGCTTCTGTCTGCTGGAATAGTTTCAGTGATGCAGTCACTCTGCTGTGCCGTCAGGTGTGCGTGCGTGTGTGTGATGTCACGGCTCTGACAGGTAAGGGTCAGGTACGTACCTCTGGTCCCAGACCACCAGGTGGAACAGGTATTTGCTGACCGACTGCTTGCTGGTGTGCTGCGGTGCACAAAGCTCCGCCCCTCCGTGAGTCAGAGAGCAGGACAGGAAGAAGCATTCATAACTGCGACCAATGACAGCAGGACAGGCGAGTTACTTGTGCAGCACATATTCACACCTGTCCCCAATCACAGAACCACCTGAGTTTCTTTATTCTTTTCATAGAAGTGTGATTTAGTCAACACGCCTCCAACCCAAGCTGTGCGTGTCTGTGTGTGTCTGCGCGTACGTGCGCGTCTGTGTGTGCGCGCATGTCTGTGTGCGTCTGTGATTGAGGAACAATTATTAACGACAATGAGAGAAGAAGAAGAAAGGAAGCACGGAGCGCTCAGCTTCTTCTTCTTCTGCTGCTGCTTCCACCTGCAGGTGGAGCTGCACTCACAGGAGACCCCCACCCCCCCAGCACCTCCTTCACGAGCAGATAAATCTATCCCAGAATCCTCAGAGAGCACCACCATGCCCAAAAAAACCTGGAGGTTATGCACGTAACTCTGATCCCCTGAGGTGCAGTCCGGAGGCACTCCTTTTGTTTGCCGTTAGTTCACCTTTGGTGTGTGTGTGTGTTGTTTGGTTGTGAGCACCACTGAGTCGGCACTGTGCGACTCCTAAACCTGCAGCACTGACACAGGACGCCCCCCTTTAGCCTGTGGGCGGGTACCTTTTGAGCTCCTTACCTGGCAGCCCACGTGATGGGGATGCGGTGGGCGGCGTAGATGTTGAAGGAGAGGATGTTGGTGATGAGGCCAGCCTCTTGGATGGGCGCCGTGCAGCAGTGGCTCTGCGGCGTCGTGTGGAAGTTGGCATTAAATGTGCTGCAGTACAGCTCCACTAGATCCAAGATGGCTGCCGTCAGCTTCTCCACCACTTTCTCTGTGAGGCGACAAAGAAGCCAGCGAACCATTAGAGCGTCAGAAGAAGACAAACCGGGATCGTCACTAACTTATTAAACAGAATCAGTTCAAAGTCACTCTGGTAGTGTCCTGACTGTGGGGGCGGAGTTACAGCCCACAGGTGTAGCTCTACCCCTACAACCAGGTCGCTCTGTTCGCAAACTGAGTTTAGGTACAGATGTAGCTCCGCCCCGAGGCACACCCAGGAGAGGTCAGGTGTCCAACACCTCAGAGAGCTGGAGGAGATGCCTGGGAGGGGAAGGCCCGCGTGACCCCAACAAAAATGTAAAAAAATTATTAAATGTATTAAAGAAATGAATTAAATGCAACGAAGTGACATAAAAATGTGAACAAATTATTTATCCATACGTTTAACCCTTTAAAACCGGTCGGAGCGGGCACGCTCTGTTTTGCGTAACTATTTTTAAATCGCGGTAGCACTGCAACCACGTAAGCTAGCGCAAAGATTTTTTTTGCATATGAAACCGGAGGAGTTGTACTTACATCTTATGCCATCAGCTTGTCCTCGGTCACGGTTTCCTTCCACATATAGCTTTGCAAAAACTGCATAAAAAGCGCTTGCAGGAACAAAAACATAATATTCCAGAAACACGCTTTGCCGATCCGATCAGCTGTTCGTAACACTTCCTACGTGGAATAGACGTCAGAGCGAACTTTCACATGTCCGCCATTACCTGCCCAAAACCGGAAGTGACATCATTGTCGCGGAAATGTAGTTTTTTTTACCATCAGGGCCTCATGAGCTTATACTGGTGTTTTTAAAAGTTATCTTTGACTTTCTGACTTTCTGTGTCGTTTCTGGGATGCTTAGGACTCATATTGCACTGCTGGAAATAGTTTATTTTGATGCATATGCTGCTTTTTTGCAAATTTGCATTACAATATTTATTTTCGTTTTTCCTGCAGTATATAAAAATTGGTATATTTCAAAAATAAAACTATGAAGACACTCAAAATAAATTTCCTGTGGTGGGAAACTATTTTGTGCAACTTTTTTGTATTTACAGTTTTGAGGGATAAGCCTCTTAAATTTCTCTAACTAGAAATATATGTCAAAAAAACAAAAACGATTTTACATTTTTTTGTAGTTTATTGCACTTTTTTTGCAATTTATGTAATTACTATGCACTTAATGCATACATATTATCAAAATTTGGGCTATAATGGTTGTATTGATGTATAGCAACTTGAAATGCTCCCAAAAATGGCTCCACAGCATGTAAAAATATAATATAAGCTCTGGCGGACTTGGTTCTATGGTAGGTCTTAAAGGGTTAAAGAGAGCAGGCCTTTGTAACAGAAAACCATGCTGGATTTGTGGACTGTAGCGCAGGTAGTTTGGGTGAAGCTGGACTTTTCTCAGACGTTTTGTTTAAAGGGGACATGAAACATAAATTTACACCATGGAGTCTGTCCCGGTCCTTTTTGTCTCATTTTGATAACGTTCACTTCGACTAAGTTGTGTCTTCGTTGTGTGTAACGCTCCTCCACATCCCATGCTCTGTGGATAGCGCTTCCTGGTAGCTTCAGGAAGGTGTTTTTCCAAACTGTTCTGACATCTGTTCCTGACGATCTTTGCCGGTCGATTTGGGTTCCTCTCCAAAGGAAACGGAGAAAACGGGCAGGTGTATCAGTGAGCTTCAACGTAGCGGCTTCCTCGACAGCTAATGAACCACTTTCACGGCATTTCGCATCTCCCCCCGTAGAGGTGGTTCCCTGGAATCTCCGCCCTTCCCACCCGTCCCTGGTCTTGATTAGGTTGACTCGTATTCACACCTGATTGCTGGTTAACAGCTCCCTCGTGAGTTCTTCTCCTCCCTGGACTTGGGGTTTTATTCTCGACTGAACCTTGATTCTGGTGAGTTAAGCCCTTTCTCAGAACTCATCGCTTCGGTCATTTTTCCAAATCCCTGTGGCTAACTGGTCATGGCGGAGGTCTTGCATCCATTTTTAAAGCCACTGATATGTATGGCAGTTCTGAGTTATCACTACTTTGATGGATCTGTATTCTCCTGTGCTGTGTGCACTTGTTTATTGTTCTCCCGAGTTTAACAAAGGTTTTATTCTAGACTTGTTATCTGGGGTCAAGTTCTTGGGGATTTTAACATCCATGTTTGCTGCCCCACAAAACTCGTGTGATTTATCAGACATCATCTCTAATAACAGCCACAGACCCGAGTCTTATTTCACCATTAATTCAGTTATTAACCCGTCACACAGTTTTCTGAAAACCTTTGCTGCTGTCAGGACTCGCATCCCTCCAGTTTACGAGCCTCCTGTTCCCCTGTATTCTTCAGCTGTTTTCAGTCACTTTGAGCCGTTTCTCTGGGCACTCTGGCTGAAGTAGTTTCCCGTCTTAAGCCCTCCGTGTCTCACCTCGACATTATCCCCACTCGCCTTTTCAAAGAACTCGTTGACACTCTTGCACCAAGCGTGCTATCCATTATTAACACCTCCCTTCTAACAGGAACAGCTCCAGCTGATTTCAAACATGCCACAGTGCAGCCAGTTCTCAAAAAGGACTAATCTCTAAACTCCCTTTGGTGTCCAAAGTCCTGGAGGAAATGGTCTTCCTTCAGCTCCAGGCTTTTCGGACCTCTGCAACACTCGACAGCTTTAAAACCTGCCTGAAGACACATCTTTAACTTTTAGTTTCTTTGTTTCTGTCATGTCTTTGATTTTGTGTTTTGTCAGTTTGTACAGGACTTGACGCTGAGCCCTGCTCTCAGACACTGACACAGGTGTAACTCCGTCAGGCTGGATTTAAGAAACAAGAGCTTCAAGTTTAAAAAACAAGTTCAGCGCCATTTTCTGTCAGTACGGAGATGTGACGTCACCAGATTGGAGGGTAATGTAGTGACTAATGTGAGTCTGTTGACCCCAACCAACCAAAGCTTGGTGCCCCCCCAGTGCATCCTCTTAGTGTTCCCGAGGCTGCTTTTACAGCGTTTTACAGCAGTCAGAGCTTCCTGTTAGTACGTACCTCTGTTCTCCCTGACAGCCAGCACTGATGCATCCTGGGAGGACAGATGAGAGACTGTCAGTGAACAAACTCACACCCTCACCTGCTCTGAGCCTCACTGAAACACACGTTTACCTTCAGGACTTTGGGCTGCAGGCGACAAGGGCACGCTGGGAGCTGGTTAAGGGCCGAGGTCACGTCGGGCGTCTCCACGGCAGCCAACGAGCTGCAGAGCGCCTTCACGGATTGGACGAGGCGCTCCACATGCAGCGGCAGCTCCACCTTCACAGACGACAGAACAGAGAAGGAGGAGGAGGCTCAGCGAGCAGCTCAGAGTCTGACTTTATGTTTTCATGAAATCTCTGATAGTCCGGATTCAGTTTAAGCTCCGCCCCTTCACATTCATGAACTCAAACCTCATCAACGTGAACACAAGACGGAGCGCAGCGCCACACATCTGTGTGTGTGTGTGTGTGTGTCACCTCTGACAGCAGGAAGGACTCGGCCTCGTTGTGAAATGTGTCGAGCAGCAGGGTCAGAGCCTCCCTGATCGACAGACACAGATGTTATCAGTAAATCGGTGATTGATTGATCAGCTGTTGGAGGAAATCAGAGTGCCTCTGCGAGCTGCGGGCTCCGCCCCTCACCTGGTGACTGTCTGTTTGATTGGACGCTCCTGCAGCAGGATGCTGTGGTTCATGGTGGACGCCGTCTCATCGTCATCTTTCTGTAAAAACAAAGACTCAAATCATGCAGTGGCGTGACGATGATGGCGATGGGTGACCGGGTCACACCCTGGTTTATATGCTGTGTGTGTGAGTGAGTGTGTTTACGTGTACCGTGCGGGCCAGCTCGATGCTGATGGACGATCTCTTGACGAGGCACAGCCGGACATCCCAGTCGAACTTCAGACACTGCTGAACGAACTCGAGCCCACCCAGAGTCTGCGTGCTGAGATGCACAGAAAGGCACACACAGGTCACAATACTGCTTCCTCTAAGAACCCCTCCACAATAAAAGCAGCTGGACAAATTCACTCACTGAGTGGATTTCTGAAGCTTCACAGACTTTGGACCCAGCCGGTTTAACAGGTGAGGGTTCTGACTGGCTCTCATCGTATCTGAGGGAGTTTAACACCTGCAGTGTTTAGTCCGTTTAAATCGAGCTCTGGTTCGATCCCCCTCGGTGCGGTGCAGGCGTGAACACAGTAACCACACTCGGCTGCAGACCAAAACGAGCGGTTCACTCACGGTGCGAACGTGACCCGACCTGAACCAACTACCAGGAACACGTCACAAGCTGGAGCTAAAAAAGGTCCCGTAGCCACGTGTTTTTGTATTCTCACCCTGCACAGGTCTGTACAGCAGGGCTCGCAAAATCGCTAGCCCGACGTCCCGGGGCTAGCGATTTTTCCAGTCAGGCTACCAAAATCTATCTCTGCCCTGCCCGTCGGCCTATCGTAGGAAGGAAAAATATATGTCAATGCTTTTGCATTCTTTCGGAAATGTAGCTGGGTAATTATGTCATTGGCATCGGTGAGCCACTGTCAATATGTGACATATTGAAATCGTGTTTGAATTTGCGCTTGTTTTTTGCTTTCACTTTGCAATCGCGCGAACTGTGTATAGAGAGCGACAGTACTGATTGGTGAGTGACGATAATTTGCGCACCAATTCCTCTGACATCGTCTTATCAATCGTTAGCTTACTACGCAAACATGACAAGTGAAATCTCCCGCAGCTTAAACATGTGAGAGGTTGATCACGCAGAGAATCGCTGAGCGTTATGTGAGTGCCTGTGTAAAAGCAGCAGGATATATATTTTAGTTCTGCTGAGCCAAATAAAACAGGTCAGGGTGAAGAAGTGACAGCCAAAGAAAAGATTATGACAAATCAGACTATAAGGCAAAAAGAAAGTGCAGCTTTATGGTTTCATGGACAAAAGAATTTCTGTGGCTGCAACATGACGAGCTAAATAACCAGGGCTGCACATAAGTGGTCCGCAGGTGCGCATTCGCTGTCAAAATAAAAAACGCGCACAAGATAAGAAGTTGCAACGCGTGTTTGCGTACATAAGATTTTCAGGAGGAGGACAGACATTTGTTTAGAACTCTTAAAGATGTCGAAGAAGCTCCTTTAAGCAATTACTGTGATGTTCCTCCACCTCCAAAGAAATGTCAGAAGGAGTCCGAACCACAAAAGAAGCACGTATTCTCGGACAAGTGGTTGCAGGAGGTGAGCTGGCTTCAAACAAATGATGAACGCACAGAGATGTGTTGCAGAATGTGCCGTGAAAATCCCACTCTAGCGGACAAAAACAGCGCCTTTTATATGGACGCAAACGCGCGTTGCAACTTCTTATCTGGTGCGTGTCTTTTATTTTGACAGCGAATGCGCACATGCGGACCACTTATGTGCACCCGTGTAAATAACATGATGTTCTGCCGGGTGTGTTGTTGGTTTTCCCTCGATTTCTGAGTCGACAAGCGCCTTTGTTACTGGGACCAGTCATTTTAAGAAAGCCCCCATTAGAACCCATGAGAAATGCAAGAAATGCATTATTGCTCAGTCTGCAATATCTTTCGTGGAACAAACACCAATTGCAAATAACATACTAAAAATAAACCTGAAAATCAGTTTAGAACAGCTACTATGTTGCAAAGAGTGAACTACCACTGGCACAATGTAGCAGTCTTTGCAAACTCCAAAAAGCAAACGGCCTCGATCTTGGTTCCACTTGCCTCTTACCCGTGACTTCAGTGGAAATTTCAGATTCAGGATCTGACACAGACTGATCCATGTCCCACACAGTTCTTACAAGTTCATAGAAATTTCTGTTCAACTAGAACCAAGTATTTGAGTTGATGATTGTAATTTTTATACAATGTTGTAATTTGTGTTTCAACAATTTTTTGATTAATGTTTTGTTTCTGTTACAATATTATACTTTAATGTATAATATTGTAACGGAAACAAAACAGGAAACAAAACATCAATCAAAAAATTGCTCTCTTTTTTATTCGGGCTACTTAAATTTATTTTGGGCAACCAAAAACTGAAGAGTCCCTGCCTGAAGGGCTACCAGGGAGTTTGAAATTTTGCAAGCCCCGTACAGGCTAGCAGCAAGCCGGGAAACAACCTAACTTCTCAGGTTTCTCCCACACACCTTGTTCCTGTGTTTACTTGTGCTGGTCCCATCCCCAGACACACCTGGCCAATGAGCGGACTGAACACTGATGTGGTTTGTACTGACACATTTCCCTTTGCTTGAAGTTCACTTGGATTTTTCTCTGTGTGACAACAAACCAAACCACAGGAAGACGGTGTGAAAACGCCCCAGAGGGTCGAAGTTTCAGCCCTCGGGCCATCGCTGTGTCACCTGTGCATGCTCACATATACCATTCTATGCAGACGACACACAGCTGTACTCACTGCTGCTCGACTGGTGTTAATGGTGCATGTCCCAAACTGAACTGAACAGACGAGACAGAAATATTTGCTCAAACATATCTCTGATCTCAGGTCTGAAAAATCACATCGACAAACTTATTCATAGCTGAAACTGGGGCTGGGCCATATCATACCGTTCACAGTATAATGTTGGGCAACGATAAGGAAATGAAATATGGCGATAGAATATGGGTAAAACGCACATGCGCAGTGCCTTTGTTTTCATACACACACGGCGGAAAAAGCATGGCGGTGACGCAGAATGAGAAGAGTGAAAGCAAATCGTTGAATGAAACAGATGAACCAGAACTGGTTTGTAAAAATGCTGCAGCTTCAGTGGTGGAACTGGTTTAGCTTTCGTCCGTCAGAGACACAACAAAGCACTATTTTTGGTAGCGCATGCTAGCGGGCCGTCGTTATTACCGTGTTGTTTGGAAAATACGGCACACTTAAAATCAACCCTTTGATTTTTCTGAAAGTCGACAGAGCCCCTTATAATCCCGTGTGCCTTATGTTTGAACTCTGGTTGTGTTTACTGACCTCGAAACGATTTTATGTGCACGGCGCTCGAAAATCTGTCAAATGTTTCAGTACGACTTTGCTAAGCTACGAAGCCGCGCCGCTCGATGGATTGTGGGAGCATTACGGCTATCGTAGGCGGAGCCTCGCGGAGTGATACGTACTGTGCTTCAACATAATATTACCTTATTGTGTGTGTTTAACCTCTTTTTAAGTGTTGTGGATGTTATACATGGTTATGCTGAGGATATGTCGGCCAGTTTCCACTGGAAATGCCTTTTGGTTAAACTGTCAGACAGGAATTTGCACTGTTACATTTTTATATAACTTTAATGCACATAAAAAACAGCTGCTTCTTTAAGTGAAAATACATTGATGGGTTTTTTTGCACTAATAAAGTTGAGGAGTTGTAAAGTATTTTGTCTCGTGTCAATTATATCATCGGTTATATCGTTATCGCAAATTTTCAAACGTATATCGTGATAAATATTTTTGGCCATATCGCCCTGCTCTATGTGAAACTGAGTGCAGCACACTCCAGATCAGCAGCAGCAGAGCTTCAGCTCACGGTACATGCACATATGAGCACGTCACGCCAGTACTGAACGCACTTCATTGGCTCAGATTATAAAGCTCTCACTGTTAAGAGCCCAGCACACCTCTCAGGTAATCAGCTGCACATCTTAAACTGCTCCACAATCATATCTCAGTCTGCTGACCTGAGGTCAGTTACAGCACTGCAGCCTTAGTCCTTATAAACCAACACACGTCTGTGTGAAGCATGTTAAGTGTACTGAAACATGACGAACGGGCTGTCTCAAAGACTTCAGGACACGTGACGCAGTAAAGACACCGACAGGCAGCAGAGCGCCAGGCGGACCGACAGCTGTTCACAAGTGATAAACACTCATTGTTCCACCACAGGAAGTCCAGTCACACACACACACACACACACACACACACACACACACACACACACACACACACACACACACACACAGCTGCTGTGGGGATTTGTACAGGCAAACAGACGCACCGCCTAAAACAGCAAGGACGTCGTTGGTGTGTGAACCCAGAGCTGGAGCACTGTGTGTGTGTGTGTGTGTGTGTGGTCATTACTGCTGCTGGTGTAACAGCAGCCACAGCTCTGCTCTCTGTTATTATGTCTGAACCACAGACCAGCTGGAAGAGGACGCTCCCCTACAGAGATGCTGAGTTCAGGCACGGCTCGGAGACCCCGAGGGTCTGAGGTTCTTACTTGTGGAGGAACTCGTCATGTCCGCAGACCTTCAGCAGGTAGTCGTCCACGTTCACATGGTCGAGGTCGTCCTGAGCGTAACACAGAGTCTGGTAGATGAGAAGGTCCACGGTGGACGAACCTCGGACACACACACACACACGCTGCAGTATTATAAACAGGTGAAGTATAACTCTACACACGCACGCACAGCTGGATGCCATCAGCAGGTCCTTTCAGGGTAAAGTAACATCACAGCATAATTTAGCGTTTCTTGGACATAAAACAGACTTTAAGAGGACAAACTGACTGAATTCCTTTAAATCGCACTGGCAGACTTTTGAAGGGTCAGTGCTGTTCTGTTTGCTCTCCTGACCTTTAACCCCTGAGCTGACCTGACTGACCCTCCGGGGAAATAATGGCGTGTCCCAGATGAACTTTAAAAAGCAAGATGGCAGCCAGCGCGGCGGTCGCGTTTGGGTATTGCGTGTTCATACGAAGCTAACGTTTTCAGTCAGACATTTTTATCCTCACGGAAAAACCAGACGTCACAGCTACAGACGCTTATTTGGTGACAGTGAAGGCAGCGTCTTACTGTCACAGGTAAAGGTGAGCGGCTCTCTGAAGTGCTCACTGATGACCGTCACCTTCACACTGACCCCCAGGCCCTGATGGAGCTCTTCGTGGCCAACGGAGGGCGACCACACAAAGCCGGCGTTCTTTGAGCGGTCACAGCACGGGTACGCCGAGCGCAGCCTGAGGGCAAAGAGACGCAGACAGGTGAGAGGGCAGCAGGTGGAGACGCCTGCAAGGGCGAGACGGAGGATTGTGACCGAATGTGATCGTCACGGCAACAGGCTACTCACACATCCAGCGTGTGGCAGAACGCTGCCACCTCCTCGTCACGCTCCTCCGACACCTGGAAGAGCTCGTACCCGAAACCGTTCATCCTAGCGCCCAGCGACACCTGCAGGACACACAAAGACAGCCAATCAGAGACTCTCACACACACAGTTCAGAGTGTGTGTGTGTGTGTGTGTGTGGTCAACATTAAAGCGTGGCGGGGATTTTTTTATGTTTCATTTAAACATTGACTGAAAAAACGTCTGAGGCAGGAAATGAAATTGAGGCTGCAGAAAAAGAAGAAGGAGGAAGAGGAGGAGGAGGAAGAATGTGGTGATGAGTTCGTGTTTTGAGGGAAATAAAAATGCTGAAACTGAAGCGTCAGTCTGAGCACGTCCAAGCGCGGCGAAGGAAGCGTGTCAGGACGCCGCCTGCCAATCTGGTTTCAAGTTACAGCTGGTTGAACTGGTCTGACTGGGTTCCATGTGAAGGGCTGGGAATCAAACCGCAGCACTTCTCCAGAAACCATCTGAAAACCTGGACTTCCTGTCAGGACTTCTGACAGGAAGTGACACAACTCTGAGCGCAGGGTGTTTTTTTCTAAATGAAGCCGCTGCACAGCTGCAGCGTGTCTGAACACAAACACATCGACAATGATGTAAATTCAGCTTCCTGCTCTCAGAAACACGAAGGAGGCGATTAACGCCCCTCAAAGACGAACACTTCCTGTTTTCTGCTGTCGCACTCAGATTCACGTTGGCTACCGTCAGCGCCAACATTTTAGCCGCCGCCTGTCTGCAGCTCTAACCTAACAGAGCTCAGAGCAGCAGCTGGGTGCCGACAATCACGTATATTGATCTACTGATCAGCAGTGCAAGCAGCTCTACGAGGGTTTGCAGATCAGGTGTGTCTGCACGGCGCCACGTCTTCCTGAGTGCGAACCAAGCAAACTCACCCCAAACTGCCCATAAAGCACCAGAACAAACAGCAGAGAGAAGGAAGATCCGAGTGCACCGGTAACTCCTCTGTATTCAAATCTGAGGTCATCACAGCTGAAGCTTGGCCCAAACCGGGCCGTCGACAGGTCGGCGAGCACAGCGGCAAATCTCCAACACAACGACTGAACGAGCTGCTGCAGAGCTCAGAGAGCTGCGCATAAATAATGATGTCCTGTGTTTCACATCATCTCAGGTTGTATCTGAATAACTCTACGATCTGCTGAGGACCAGATCATCTTCATTATAACAGGCTGTGCTTTCTTTTTAGCATGCTGACTGTGCTCAGAGCGCTCAACACGGAACAACAAAAGCAGAACAATTTAAGGACCCCACCTGGACCAAACATGATCCAGGTGGGGTCTGCTGACATCAGGAGAGACACACTCAGCCACAGTCTAACCTGGCCTTCAGAGAGTGTTAAGAACCAAGTGACAAAGATCCAGGTGAAGCCCATCAGAATCCACCCCTGACTTATTAGCTGCTGGTGGCTTTGTTGACTTTTCTGTGAGTTAATTAAACTGATCGGTTCTGATGAACTCGAGATACGTATTGGGATT
Source organism: Perissodus microlepis (assembly GCF_051167445.1). Lineage (NCBI taxonomy): Eukaryota > Metazoa > Chordata > Actinopteri > Cichliformes > Cichlidae > Perissodus > Perissodus microlepis. The sequence goes on from NC_140465.1 coordinate 37,765,848, forward strand.
CATCTCAGCTGAACTGGCTGTGTGCTTTAGTTCAGCTTGAGTTTGATTCATGTGGAAACATAGTGACACCAAGGGTGCAGCAGGACCCTCGTTACAGAAGAAGCAGCTCTTCAGAGACAGAGATGCTGCTTATAATCACACACTGCAGTATTCAATAGTGTTAGAAATGCAATCAGAAATAAATTGTTTAAGTGGCCAATCAGAGTACACCTCAACACAAACAGCTGACGCACGACCTCAGAGGGGCTTACCGGGTCTGCAGAGACCGGACGCTGGTTCTTGTTGCTCTTGGGAACAGCTACGTACGTCCTGGGAGGCACCTGAGGGGGGAGCGTCTTGCTGCGGGCCACGGGCTTGCCTGATTGGTCGCCGTTGGCCCTCCGACCTTGCCAGCTGTCATTTAGTCGGGATAGCGAGTCGTTGATGGTGTCATAGTTCAGGTCTCCGGAGGTCACTTTGGGCCGATCCACGTCGGGCATGAACAGGTTCACGTCCCGCGGCACGGTGGAGGGTCGGGGGGGCAGGAAGGGGTTCTCGGACACTGCCAGTGGCGGGATGGGGTTTCTTGGTGGGATGGCGGGGGGTATGTCATCTGGAAGAGCGGGAAAACCCTTTGGCAGAAACCCTGAACTGGATCCGGGAGAGTCCCCGAGGCTGGGCACAGAAGCGTCCCTGAACTTGCAGACTTCAGAACTGTCCAGGATGTATGGGGACTCCTTGACGTAGCCGCCCTGAGGGGGGAGGGCCCTGGCTGGGGCGGACTGTGGAGATTGGGACCCTCCCGCTTGGTTCAGGGAGGATTCGGACCCGGAAAGGCCCATCAGCAGGTTTCCTCCCGGCGGGGAAGGTGTGGACTGGTGGCGCTCGATGGAGGGATTGGGGGTCTTGGAGCCGGTCTGGCTGGGTCCCGTTCCGCTCTTGTCCTGTCTGAGTTTGGACAGGGCGTCGTACTCCATCTGCAGGGCCTCAGCCAGGACGATCTCCTTCTGACTGAGACCCAGAGCCTCCAGGCAGCCCCAGCCCGCCTCGCTGCTCTCCTTCTGGGTCTGAGCCGCCGACATGCCACCTCGCAGCAGAGGAGGAGGAGGAGGAGGAGGAGGAAGAGCTCGGTTGAAGTGCTGCTGGAAGAAGCAGTGACGTCACATGGAGCTGCTCGAGAGTCAGCTGAGGACAGAGAGACAAAGAGGTGGTCAGCCAAAGCTACAACGCTTCACCCTGGAGCTTTATTCTGAAGGAATAAACAGGAAGTTAAGGTGAAAATATGTCGTCTTTCACAGCATTAATCTGGTTTACGCTCATAAACATAACAAGAACAGCTGCAGCTACGGAATTCATTTGAAAACCTTACTTCGTGATGACAAAGTCGGGTGTCCGCGCCGCCGCCCGCTCGGCGGTGAAGGTACCCAATCAGCCTTTTGGCTGAGGCCAGATAAATATCGCGCTACAGAAGGAAGTCCCTGCGCATCGTCATTTTATCAAACTGACTGAAAGTCAATGATTTAAAAACCGGACCAGCTCCAGCAGAACTGACAGGTAATCAATAATAATCAATATTCATCAGTGAGCTTTGTGTGTGTGTGTGTGTCAGCAGGATGATCAATAACTGACATTAATCAGAGAAATGACTGATTAAATTCTCATTTTTGATAATCGATCAATAATTTAAATATAAATGTATTTTTGATAGTTGTTCAGTATTGATAACGATTAATGAAAGCAGCTTTCATCGCCACCTCAGCCCCGCCCCCTCTGCTAACTGACAATCACTAATCAATCAGATTTAAAGTGTTTCTGTAGCCACGCGGCTCTGAGGCTGGCTGATGGGAGACGTTCATCATCGCTGACGAGCTGATTGGCTGCACACACCTGAACTCGTCCAGGATGCTCAGTGCGACTGCTGCTGACTCCACCCTCCCCCACCCTCCACCCCCCGCAGAGCGAGGCCCTTTTCAGTGAGGGTGGAGAACAAAGAGCTGCTGTCACGCAGCACGTGGTTGAGGCGACACTGACACACAGTGGGGGGTGGAGCCACTGTCTGTTTCTGACTTCCAGGCTCCTCCCCCTGAAATCAACGCACGAGCTGACAAAGAGCCGCTGTGTTTGCATACCTGGAGCATCATTAAAATGGCGAGAAAAACCAAGACAATTGCACACGGGTGTCTCCGACCCGGCTGCAGAAATCGAGACGTTCAAGACCGGCAGACGCATCACATGGCGTGCGTCGCTGATGCCGCATGACATCAGCAACTGAATCAGAGCCTGGCTGCAGATCTGATTCGTTTCGTCTTCTGTGGGACAAAAAACATCCGGGTTATCTGGGATTAAACAATCCGATCTGTGACGTCACCTTGTCAGTAGGGCTGCCACAAACGATTATTTTGATAGTCGACTAGTCACCAATTATTTTTGCGATTAGTCAACTAATCAGATCATCATCCATTGGACATAAAACGTACAGCTTATTGCACCAGCAGCATCTGCTCTTATATAACTATCATCAGCTTACAGCTTTAAGTGTTTAAGGTATGTGCTAACTAAAAATAAAGACAAGATTAAATTTATTAAATTTGAATGAAATTTGCAGATTGTTTCAGTGAAGTTTAATAAACTCCTTGCTATCTAAAATATAACAGGACACCGGAGTAAATTCTGGAGCATCTCACACTTCTGATAATCAGCTGTCTGCTTGACGTTTATTCAGCTGTGTAAAAACTATAACTTTAATCTCAGCCAAACCGATTTACTCAGGAACAAATAAAATACTAAAAAAAGCCAAACAATACAATTTTTAAGTTATCTAAGTGACTCATATATCATGTTTAACCTGAGTAGCGAAAGACGGCGGTGGGTTTGAAAACGATTTGACGGGAGTCCGGTGTTCTCACGGCTCTAGTGAGCCTTGAAACCCGGCTAGCTATCGAGCTAGTGGGTAACAGACGTCTCCAAAAACGTCGGAGCGCTTTTGAAAATGTCTTGATAAACTGAGCAGATATTTGAGGTTTACACAGCTACATTCTCGCCTGAAAATATGTTAAACGTTTATTTTGTGACCCAGAAAGATTAATAAGAGTAATATTAAAACTAACTAGCTGCCGCCATTGTTGAAAACTGAACAGGGCTGCGCTATGAATTCTGGGACACAGCTTCTTCTTCTTCGGGGTTTAACGGCAGCTGGCATCCTTGTACATGCAGTGCTGCCATCTTCTGTTTCAGTCCGTTATTACACTCTTAAATCCTACTACTTATTCCTGCGGCTTTTGGGATCTTACAAAGCTTCAAACGACGCATCGACTATCAAATCAGTCGTCGACGATTTTGATAGTTGACGTAATCGTGACTAGTCGACTAATCGTGGCAGCCCTACTTGTCAGTGAGATCTGTAGCCTGCGCTATGAGACCGGCTCCAGGTAAAGGTGCGTCTGCGTGCGTGCTCAGGTGGACTTTTGTACTTTCTGTGGGCGCCAGCAGGTGAGATAAAAGCTGCTGATTCGTCACAGGTAATAAAGTTCAGACGTGTGCCGATCAGCTGAAGATGAAACTGAACACAGTTCCTGTTTTTTCGTTTTTCTCGGTTAGACTAAAAAGAATAAACGAACACAGTCGCTGACATGTTTTACCTGCTCGTTAGTTCAGAGTCAGCGTTATAAACTGACGTCGCAGCTCGTCTTCATCACGGTCTGTGCGAGTGTCGTCAGCACGTTAAATCGTGAACTGTGACTGCGGACGTGTGCGACTCGTCCGTACCACACGCACGCTTTAACCTAAGTGTGCCCTACATGTTATGCAGCCACCTGTCACCAGGCGGAGTCACAGCCCTGACGTTGCTACAGAAATGTGTGATAACGTGATTAATCTAAGGCTGAATTTATCGCTGGTTACTCTGAAGGTGAAGAAGCGAGACGGTGGATATGACCTTCGCTGAAGGGTGGGTGGGCTCTCCCAGAGATGGGGCAAGGAGGCCGCTGCTCCTCCTCACCAAGGCGGTCACCTCGTCGGCGAGGGGCTCTGAGCGCGCCCTCCCGAGGAAGCCCCTGGGACGACCCAGGACACCCTGGACAGATTACATCACTCGGCAGGCCTGGGAACGCCACGACACTTAGATCTGAACTTTAAATGAAATGGTCGTCGTAGAACGAACTACACTGTTGATAATCACGGCGAGGATGCCACGCTGTGCAGCAGCTTTTAAAACACGCCACGTGTTAATGTGATTCAGAGTTTTGTCTGCAGGCTTTCACACTTGTCGCTGACTGAAGGTGACTGAAGAAGTCACCTGATGATGATGAAACGCTTCACTGAAAACGTCCAGATGAACAGAATCAACTTTTTAGGCCTTCCTCACCTGGATGACTGAGCAAAGCCTGATACGGTTTGCTCTCCATACATAATCTCCTCATTCTAAAAGCTGTATTAAAGTTTTGTTACAGAATAAAAATAAGATTGTGGGGCGATCGTGGCTCAAGAGTTGGGAGTTCGCCTTGTAATCGGAAGGTTGCTGGTTCGAGCCCCGGCTCCGACAGTCTCGGTCGTTGTGTCCTTGGGAAAGACACTTCACCCGTTGCCTACTGGTGGTGGTCAGAGGGCCCGGTGGCGCCAGTGTCTGGCAGCCTCGCCTCTGTCAGTGCGCCCCAGGGTGGCTGTGGTTACAATGTAGCTGCCATCACCAGTGTGTGGATGGGTGTGTAAAGCGCTATATAAATACAGGCCAGGCCATTTAAAAGGAATAAAAAAAGAGAGGAGATGACAGTGTTGACCTCACAGGTTCAGGGCTCTAAGCGACAAGTGTGACGAAACCATGAATCATTAATCAATGCTCAATCAGGTGGATCAAGACTACTCATATTTATACGTCTTATCCGGTTTCTTTATCGATGTTTGCTGTAAACAGAACAGGTTTCACCAGTTAGAGGCCTGCCCCGGTAATGACGTCATAGCCACATATTTTGTTTGCAACTGTGAAAGCGTTTGCTGCACAGAAACACGAGCCCATCAACTGTGAAAATACACACTTTAGTTCAAGTTAATCCTAACTGTAAGAGAGGTGTGGGTGACGTCATAGCTGACCCTGAACCTGTTAGTTTGCTAGCGGACAAACTGCGCAGACTCAGCGGAAAACAGGTGGCAGGTGTGAAAACAGGTGTGATGACAGCGGAGCTGACTGTAATGAGTCCAAACATCTGAGCAGCAGATGCACCGTTACAGCGAGTCCTACCAAACTCCATTCAAAATACACGCGTTTTAACATCTTTCCCGGCGAGGGGCTCGGACCCGCGCAGTACTGCGGCTCCGTCAGTAACACCCGGTCACCAGCATCCCAGCAGCCTGCGGGCCCCTGTAAACACGCCGGGCCTCTGCTGATGGGGGCTTTGATGGGGGCTTTTGGGGGGGGGGGGTTCCACCCACATCGCGCCGCGGAGGGCGGTGGCGAGCAACCCGCTCTGATTCTTAGTGGTAAACACCAACCTCCGACTACAGCGACCACCCACGCGGACCAAACACAGGCCGAATGACCCAAAACCCGAACACAGATCCCGGGTCAGGGCCCAGAAGCAGCCCAGGTCCACAAGGACGAGAATCGGCTTATTTTTGGAGGTTTTCCAACAGAGTTTGGTTGAAGCTGCTCTCCGAAGAAAGACGTCCGGTGAAGCAAAGGGACCGGCCGCGGCCACAGCCCCCCCTCCCCTCGCCCGCCCTCCCTCCGGACACAAGTGCGTCAGAGCCGTTAGCAGTGCGGCGGCAGGTGCGGACTCTTACCTGAGTCGGTGCTCGCGGTGCCCGGGAGCCATTTTACACCGTGTCCCGTCCCACAAATCACACCGGTCCCTCCGCCGGGTCTCCCGGCAGACTAACGCTCTGCGCTCGCAACTACGGAGGTTTCCTCTAAGGACTGGAAACACCGGAGCACCGGCTCCGCGCGCTCAGCCTGTGGCGAACAAAGCGGGCGGCTCCGGCGGTGCTCCAGCCGGGAACGACGAACTCTGCGTCTGTCTCTGCCGCCAGCTGCGGACCTGCGCAGTCAAGCCGCAGAGAGCACCACTCTTTCCAAACCTTTCCAAAATAAAGCGGAGATGACGTCACATCATTCAATAACTGCAGCGGACGACTCCCGGGGGTCCAGGCCCCTCAGCCTGAGTTCAGTATGTAGCCCACTGAGCTATGATACGTAACATTTTAATGAACAAAAATCCCTTGTTCACATGCTGTGAAAAATGTCTGAACATTTTATTTACTGCCACATTTAAACTACAGAAGATGAGCCGAGTGCATTCAGCTTTCCAAAAACCTTCAAAATAAAAGCTGTGTAAGACTTTAAACCCCCGACATTTTTTGTTGGCTTTTTCTGATTTTTCAAGACTTGAATAAACAGATCTGACCAATCATAGCACTGCGTTTGGCAACAAGCATCGTCGTAGCATCAGTACTAAATACACAGTGATGTGAAAAAGTAAAATAATCCTGTTTTCCCTCAGACTCAAAGCTAGGTGCCTCCCAGGGTCAGTCGGCTCTGTGAAATGATTTCTTTGACATCCGGAAGTACGTCTGAAAGCTTCGACTCCGGGATCAAACCAGGAAATTCTCCTCCTGCTGCCTTTTCCTGAGAATCCAGTCTTCACCTAGAAACATCAGAACCAGCTCAATGCCACTTTCTGTCCACTCCATTTTTTTCACAGCACGATTTTTCAGGAATCATTTTTCGGTATTTTCAAGTGAGTTAATACCCTACACGACGTGTGCGGAACCAAAAACATCTGAATTTCAAGTCGTTTATTCGTTACATACTGAGTGTATAAAGGCCTTTAGGGTGGGTGTTTAGTCTGTTTAAACCCAACTCTGGTTGGTTTTCTTTTCGGTGTGGTTCGTTGGTGCAGGTGTGAACACAGTAATCATACTTGGGTGCGGACCAAAACAACAGAGACCCTTTTGGAGAAGGTGTTCTCGATATGGTTCCAAACCAACTCCAGAGAGGTTTGTTAATGGTGTGAACGGGATCAGACCTCGATCTGAACCAACAGCCCAGCTACTGTAGCCATGTCTGCATTGTATTCTCAATGTGGGAAGGTACTATGAATGTGCACAGGTCTGTACTGGCTGGCAGCTAGCTGGTTAACTTCAATTTTCAGTTTTCTCACACACCACGTTCCTCCTGTGTTTAGTTTTACTGCTCCTGTCCCAGACACATGTGACCAGTGGGCAGACTGAACATTCTCACGTTGTTTGTGGTGATGCATTTTGGTTCGCTTGGAGTTCACTTCAATTTTTCTCTGTGTGAAAACTAACCAAACCACTGGGAAAAACTAACCAACATGGTAAGGACACTTACCATGTTGGTTTTGGGGGAGTACAGATTTCAAACATGCCTTATTAAAGTCCCCAGCAACAACATGGACGCCCTCTGGATGTAAACAATGATAACTATGGCTACTGTTAGCTCGCAGGTAGATAAAAGGGCCCGCACTGAATGGACATGGCCTCCAAGTCTGGTGAGCAGTGACTTTTTATAATTCTGTATGCATTATGGCCCCCCTCCCTTACCAGAGTTTTGTTGCGGTCCTGGCTCAGGTGCAGGGAGAGGAGTGCCGTCTGTGTTGCTTGCTGTTCCAGACAATAGCCCATGGAGCACCTGCTGGTCTCACAATCTCTGAATACTGTGTGTCTAATCTAAAGTAAAGTCCAGGTTCAGGCTAAGGCTGATATCTATCGATTCCTGACGAGTGAAAGTGATCAGTGCATTGCAGCAAGTCACAATAAAAAGCATAAAAAACAGAAAAACGTGCACAGTAGTCGGGAGCGCTGTGACACCGCGTACACGTCTGTACGCACCACCAGCTTGGCAACTCGATGAGTTTACTACCTCATTAACTGATCTGGACCAGAATAAACAACTATATGTGTGTAAACACCCTCAGACTCCGACATCCACCACAAATGAAACATCATTTAGAATTTTGACTTTTTTTAAAGAACAGGTCGGCTGAGTCTGTGCAGGGCATGATTTGTGGACGGGTCACCAGTTGAGTTCTCACTGTTTTGTGGGCTGTAGATTAAGGCTGGACTCAAAAGCAGACTCAAATGAGGCGCTGTGACTGAATTCAAGCTTTATTTACAAGCAGAGTCAGAAACAGCAAACAGTCATGGAGAAACCCGTAGCAGTCAATGAGTGTGACAAGACAGGAGAGGCCGGACAGTCCTGATCCTCAAGGATCGCCAGAAGGGACCGGCCCTATCCAATTACTGGCCAATAACCTGCATCACTACCACATGGAAGCTCCAGTCAAGCATCATAGTGACTAAGATGAACAGGGATATTGCTTACATGAGTGGGACACAGAAAGGAATCAACAGGAGCACCTGAGAGGCAAAACACCAGCTACTGGAAGAAAGAGCAGTTCCCCAAGACTGCAAGACTGTGCACTGCTTGGATTGATTACAAGAAGGCCTATGACTCAGTGCCCCACACCTGGATCCTGGAATGCCTAGAACTATACAAGATCATCAGGACCCTAAGAGCCTTCATCAGGAACTCAGTGGGGATGTGGCGTACAATACTGGATACTTCAAACACACAGCAAATGTCATCATCAAGTGTGGGCCCTACCAAGGAGATGCTCTGTTCCCACTGCTGTTCCAGGTTGAACCCCCTCAGTGAGATCATCGACACAACTGGCCATGAAGTCCGACTACGGAATGAAGCAATCGTCAGTCGCCACCTCTACATGGATGACATCAAGTTGTATGCCAAGAGTGAACGAGACATCAATTCGCTGATCCACACCACTAGAATCTACAGCAAGGACATCAGAATGTCTTTCGGACTGGAGAAGTGCAGTCAAACAAAGAAAGCCCCAACAATCATATGACCCCTTTTGAGCAAGCACTTGGGCAACAGTGAAAAGGAAGATAAGTAGTGGCTTGATGAGCCAGGCTGGTTAAAGCAGAAACAGGGAGAGAACAGAGTTGGTGCAGAGAAGTCGAGGAAACGATAAAGAAGCCGACTGACCCTAACCCTAACCCTGAAATCTGGCAAGGATTGGATGCTGGTCCTTAAATATCGGAGGTGACTCCAGCTTGATGAGGCCTGACTGCAGAGAGAGAACCCACCCACGCCCGGAGCGAGGAGAAACCACACCTGGCCTGGACTCAAAGGTGGGGAAAAAAGAGACTCCAAGGGTGTGTTCCAAAAGTCCCTCCTATCTCCTACTTCTAACCTCTGTTCCTTGACCTCAGTGACATTTTCAGTATTGGAAACGTGGGTAGGAGAATCGCTAAAAACTTAAGAAAAGAGAAGAACTGCGTGCTGAGAACTGGAACAGCCTTATACTTGTCTCACCGCTGTGCGAGACGAGTATATGTCCACCAGATGTCCACAATGTTGAAACTAGGATTTATAGATGATGGACTACAAAATGTGCACTTTACTTTGCACTATATTTTCTAAACCCGGTGTTAGAAGTGACTTCTCTCTGCTGAATCTGTGACAAATAAAAGTGTTAGTGTGTCAGATTAATGGGGCCCTAACCCTCACCCTGAATGTTGCCATTAAACTAGAAAGCCAAGCACACATACATGCATGTGTCACAGTAACGTGGGACGGCTCGTGATCAGACGGTAAATGGCGTTCCTGTTCTTCTGCACATCATTCAGGCCAGCTGTTCACACAGACTTCAGTTTGTAATGATGCAGCTCTCCTGTAGATGAATCCCGAGCTCCACCTGAGTCCTAATCCTCAGACCCTCAGACCTTTGCACAGTGCTCATTGGTTTCTGTCACAAGAGTTATTTGTTAAATCCAAAGCAGACTGATTCTCCTTCAGCCTCCTCTCATGTATCTGCCTCGCTGTGTTCAGAGACAAACACTTGAACCTGAGCTCACACTGGATTATTTTGTTAGCGGGCCTGCAGCGCCCTCCCTCGCCCTCCCTCCTCAGGATTGTTGAGCCACTAATTAACATTCTCTCAGCCGATTGTTGGTTTTTACTGTGAACTGCTAATTGTTAGATCACCCTGTGATGTCACAATAATTTACCTCATTTAATAAATCTGTCCAATATAAGATAAAAAATCAAATCTCAGTTTGTTATATTTTCCTGCTGTGATCCAGTGGAGCATCTTTCCTGTTTAGGAATTCTGTGAGTGCAGTAAAATTCCTCCATCATCACTGATCCCAGTTGACCTGAACATGAATCCTAAATCCTGTAACACAACAAAGGACATTACTAATGAACACTCATTATACTCAAACACGCTTTGATCAGTTACTATAGATCATAATGATGAGCTCATACAGGAACAACTCCACAGGAAGTCGTTTTTATTACAGCAGGGTGGCGTTCAGAGTTCAGCTGTGAGTTTGCCCTTTGACCCGGGGGATGGTGTCAGGGTTTCAGCCTCGTTTGCAGGGAACCAGACCTGCATGGAACATAGTTGCAGTGACTGCTGAGGCCGTTATGACGTGCATATTTAAAATGAAATAAGGAAGGAAGCTGTGCAGGTGCACGAACAAGCGAAGAGGTGAATTTGATGATTTGACGACTGAAATGGATGCGATTGGTTCGTTGCCTCTGTCAGCTTCATGCAGATATGCTCTTTTTTTCCACAGAGAGCTGATTATGGGTAATTTTTTCTCTTATGGTTAAAATTTTATTTGTGAAGAAGTTCATGAAGTCATTACTAGTTAACGTTAAAGGGATGGTTGGCTCAACAGAGCTCTGACTGTTTGTCAGCCTGGCTACAGTGCTGAAGAGAAACCTGGGGTTGTTCTTATTTTCTTCAATCAGTGATGAATAGTAAGATGTTCTGGCTTTGCGGAGGGCTTTCTTATGAAGCAGCAAACTATTTCTCCAGGCTAAATGATGATCCTCTAAATTTGTGACACGCCATTTCCTCTCCAGCTTACGAGTCATCTGCTTTAGAGAATTTGAGAATTATACCACGGAGTCAGGTACTTCTGATTAGAGGCCTTAGTTTTCACAGGAGCTACAGTATCCAGAGTCGTACGTAGTGAGGAGGTAAAATTATTAACAAGATGATCGACCTCTGTTGGAGCAGTGTTCAATGGAGTAATCTCCAAATATGAGACGGTATTTTCAACCTGTGTGAAGTACACAAAGCAAAAAACAGCCTTTCAGTGTGAAAAGGACACGCTTTACACTACAGAGAAAGGTTCACTGCTTCGGGGTTTTCATCTTTCTCCTTTAAAAATAAGCAGGAATCATCTGCCAGCTCGTAAAATCTGAATTCAGTAATGCTTGAAAAGAAGTTTTGCGTCCAGCAACCAGCAGGAACAGAAATATGGAGATTGCACAGCCTTGTTTTAAACTTAGCGAGTTGGAATCAGAGTGTAGTCCATCTCACGGGACTTCCTGATTAAATACATCTTTTAAAAAAAGGTTTTTAACAGTTAGCTCCATCCCTCGCTTTTCCAACATGGAGATAATGGAAAACATCTGGATGTGATCTTTCAGAAACCAGCAGGTGAAGTCACAGTAGCTCTGTCATCTTTAAAGCGTGTGGTTCAGTGAGAGCGGCATTCGTAACAGGCGCGAAGCTTTCTCACGCTCTCTGCACGTCTGTCTGGCGAGAACCAGCTTCTTCTGAAAGGTGAGCATGGGAATCTTCGCCATCATTACCTGCACTCACACATGCAACCAGGTGCTTTGTGAAACTGTTAGCTCCAGGAGTGAAAACACTTCCAAACAGTCCAGATGTGTCTGCGCTGGAGTTAAGAACAGGTGAGGAAATGGAAATAAAGCAGATGTTGTTTATCAGATCAGACTGGTGACCCCTGCAGAGTGAGGCGTGAACCATGGCCAGACCGCCGACTTACAGACTCCTGGGCTCAGGTGTTTGGTGGCCCCTCATTAACCTTTTCTGATGATCACAACTTTTCCTTTCTCCAGTAATTAGCCTCAGCCTAAAGTAAGATTTACACACCTGTACAAAGAACAGTTCTAACTGGAGAACACTGCACCTTACTTCCTGTTTAAAATGCTTCAGAATAAGTGCCCACAAAGGTGCCCGGAGGGGTGTCAGGCCTCCAAACTGACAAATAAAATACAATCACATGATTCTTTGTTTTAAACATAAAAAACAAACGATCATTCGAGTTAGTCGAACTAAAACTTCTTCCACTCACAGGCTGAGCAGGAGCACAGCGCCACCTGCTGGATAAACAGAACTCAGCTCCACCCAAATGGCACATCATCAGGATTGTGAGGAAAAACGTTTCCTCGGCTCCTCCTCTGTGGTTTCAGCTTTATATTCACCATCACTAACATGTAAATGATTGATTCTTTCTTTACTGGTGGTTTTTGTCTCTCATATAAGTCATTTTTAGACACTTTGTTTTCTCCGTTTCTTTCACTTGAAGCTAAGAATTACATTTCATCCATATAAATCTGTTCTTATTGATAAAAAGACACTAAATTCCTGCGTTGAGGCAGCCAGTGCAGGACAATGAAGACGTGCAGGAGACCAGCACTGCAGGCAAACATGACCTCCATTGTCTGCTCTCCATTAATGAAGCAGGTAACAAAAGAAGCACTGAAGCTCAGAGAAGCTCTGACGGCAAAGTGACTGAGAAATAAAGGACTGCAGACCCTATTCTTAATGTGATCCAGATGTGTAAGGTCAGGTTTTCCTCTACATGATACTCATGTTTGCAGACGATGCTGTACGTGACATAGGGAACAGCAGCATGAGAGGAGGTGGTGTCAGCAACACAGTTTCACACTTTAAATGAAATCTGCAGAAGAAACCAGACAGCAGGGTTAGTTCTTTATTGATCAACAGACACATGAGAGGCGTCAGGCTGAACACGATAAAAGACACACAAATACAAACAGTAAAATTTGAATCCCCGTCTCCACAGTAAAAGTCTAAATTGCACAAAGATTATCCCGTCAGAGTCCCGTGAGCACAGGAAGTAAGGCTTCCCCGAGAGGAGCTCGCAGGCTCGAATCACACGAGTCTGAGTTAGAGCTTAAAATCTCTAATAAATCTCTAATGAAACTGTAAAATGTGCCACAGATAAAGGAAGCTCACTGAGGTTTGTAGTCATGTCAGTGTTTCATCAATCTATGTGATTAGCATGTTGAGGATGAGAGAGGAAGGACAAAGTGATCACAGTATCTGATCTGTGAGAGGCTCACAGGTGAGCTTAGGCACAAGTTCAGTGCAGGAGAGCAAACAACACACTCAGGCAACGTCCACACTGGCCCGGATAGAAACGGCGTTTTCGTCTGAAGACGCTCCGCGTCCACACCAGCGTTTTCAGTCATTTTCACAGAGTTGTGCGTCCACACTGAAACGGCTGCAAACGCTGACGTTCCAGTGCTGCGCATGCGTGAAACGCAAGAAGAATCGGCCTGCCTCATTTCTGTCTGCCGCTTATTTACTTTCCTGCTCGTTGAAACGTCGCAGCAAAAAGTCGAGGAAAAGCACCGAGTTTTTCAAATGGACTAACAATGAAGTGGAGTTGTTGCTGCGAGTAACACAAAAGTACAAAGTTGCAAAAGCGAGTGAGAATTAAAGAATGTGAAGAAAAGCTCTCTGGAGCACGTACAGACTGATATTCATCTTTAATAGGGCTGTCAAACAAAACAGCTGCTGTGTAACGCCCTCCGCTATCTTAGTTTAATTGGTCACATGACTGCATCACGTGACTAACATGTGTCATCGTTTTCAAAAGTCTCCCTTTTCGCTGTCCACACTGTGACGGGAAAACACCGTCTTCAAATGTGTGCGTTTTCGAGAGCGTTTTGAAAACGGCGTCTCAGTGAGGACGGGAGGCCAAAATGGAGAGAAAACGAATGAAAACACATTAGTGTGGACGTAGCCTCAGACTCAAACGAGCACCGGTTCAAGAGTCCTTTCCTATCTGTGCAGCAGCGCCTCCTGCTGTTTCCTCGCTTTAGTCGCACGTATCTGCTCACAGAGGCAGTTGTCGTTTGCTCGTGTTGCTCTGTAGCGTCCTGATTCAGAACCACCGACCCGAGCTGCCGAGAGGCATCACGGCCATCCCGTCCAGCTGCCGGCACCTGTGTCTTTGGACGCTCGCCGTCTCCGCTCCCGCTGCCTCTACACCTCCTTCTCCTCTTTGCCCTGAACGGACGTCCTCCTCAGGTTCTCCTTGACTTTGACGAACTCGGGGGCTCTCAGGTATTCCTGCTCCTGCTGTCTCTCCAGCTGAGGACACAAACACACAGAAACATCTGGATTCACCCCCCTCAGATCAGCAAGACCAGGGTCAAAGGTCATGGGCAGCACACGCAGCATAAAGAAAACCTGCTACTTTAACGCCGACTGAGCAGTGACGCGCTTCTCATCCTGCGACTGCTGCCACAGGTTTACGTGCTTCAGGTGAGCGCACAAGTACGACTGCAGGTACACAATGATCAGCTGTGATCGAGACGACAAAGCTCCAATGTAAAGAGAAAGGTGGTGATGAAGAGCAACACACACACACACAGACACACACACACACACAGACAGACAGACACACACACAGACAGACACACACACACACACACACAGACAGACAGACAGACAGACACACACACACACACACACACACACACACACACACACACAGACAGACAGACAGACACACACACACACAGACAGACAGACACACACAGACACAGACAGACACACACACAGACAGACAGACACACACAGACACAGACACACACAGACACACACACACACAGACACACACACAGACACACACACACACAGACACACACAGACAGACACACAGACACACACACACAGACACAGACACACACACACAGACACACACACAGACACAGACACACACACACGCACACACAGCGAGCACTTCATGAAGAAACGATGAGAAGCGTCTTGACGCTGCATCCAGGTCTCCAAAGGTTGATTCTGTTCGTTTGGACGTTTTCAGTGGGAGAAACGTTTCGTCATCATGCAGGTTTCTTCAGTCTCAGCTGACTGCAGGTTTCTTCAGTCTCAGCTGACTGCAGGTTTCCAACCTTATAAACAGCACATCTATAAACAGCTGGACAGCCCATTGTTCCTTCAGTGGGCTGGTTTCAGTCATCATGCAAATGTACAGATGAAACGTTTCTCCCACGGAAAACGTCCAGATGAACAGAATCAGCTTTCGGAGAAACGATGTGAAAGTCTTTGAACTTGTGTAGCGTGACACACAGAGCGTCACAGCTTTGTAATTCCACATCGCTGTGATTCACTGGTGTGTGTGTCTGTGTGTGTTACCTCCTCCAGCTTCTTGTGTCTCTTCAGCAGTTCGGCCTCCAGAGGAGAAACCTTCCTGCGAGCCTCGTCCTCCTCCTTCCTCTGTTTGATCAGCTGATCTCTCCTCCTGGACTCCAGCACCCGCTGCAGCTCGGGCTTCATTTCCACACTGACCCCCGCTCTGCGCGCACACAGACACACACACACACACACATACACAATTCAGACTGTGTGTGTGTGTGTGTGTGCAGCATTCGGCCCCTCATGAATCATTCACGCCGCTCGCCTCCTCTTTTCCAGGAGCCTTTAACTTCTTTGTGTTTCAGGCCTGGAGCTTAAATAAAGTTGTTTTGTGCCTCGCTGCTCCTCCTGAATGAGGTGAGAACTTTCCCAGCGTCCTCGGCGGTCAGAGGCCTGGGAGACAGGAGGCTGTTGCTTAGCAGCGCCTGCTTCACAAACCCCTCACGGCCCAAGCGCGACCGCAGCGACGCCATTTAAATGGCCAAATGCTGATTGGTCAGCGGGTGTCAGGTAAACCCGAGGACACACGGCAGCGGTTGAGCGATGTTGAGCTCTGAATACAAGTGAGGACACCGTCCTGCTGACAGTGGAAGCCACAAACGAGCTTTTGACACAAACGAGTTCACCGAGCATCGCTGACTGCATGTGATGTGTCACATGCAGTTACCGAGTTCCTGTCACATGAACGAATTCTGGTCATGTGACAGGAACTCGGTGACGTGGTCACGCGGGGAAAGAATTTTAGCTCGGCCTGATTCTGTGTTTCCAGAGGTCTTTTATTTGACTTCAGGAAGTGTGATCAGTGATTAGACACATGAGCGTGACCTTCACTCACTGGCGCTCTGCCGGCAGCATCGATAACACGCTCAGTATATCAGAAACATCACTAATGACACTTCCCTGAAATATGATCTAAATCTGAGGCTCCATCAACCCCAACTCCCACAACTAAAAAACATCTTTTCCACAAATGTTTCCATGAAATCCATCTCTAATAATCTAAAAACACATCTCTGACTGCGTCCTGAGACACAGGCGGGTTCAGATGGCGTGACTCGAGTTCAAACTTTCAGCTTTCATAACTGAACATGAGTGGATTTAAACAGTCTGAATAAAGCTGAAGGTGGGAGCTTCAGTCACGCTGTCTGACCCCGCCCCTTCTTCTTCCTCTTCATTCTTTGGAAGATTAAAACTAATCAGAGCGTTACCGTTTGTAACTGCTCAGCAGCTCGCGGTGAAGCTCCTGGTGACTCTTCGAAGCTTTGACTGGATTCACCAGCTTCTTGGGTTTGATGAGGTCCGCGTCCTCGTCCCCCTCCAGGTAATCCGGCCGGGGTACGAAGACGGCAACCGGGGACGACTTCCCATGGACGCCTTCGGAGCCGTGCTGCTGCAGGCTGGCATATGCTGATGCTACGGACCCAAAGAGGACACAAAATGTTAGTGAGAACAAATCATAGCGCCACCTACTGGACAAACTGCAACCCCCAGCAGATGCTAGCAGGATATCATACATCCTGAAACATCTTCACAGTCCATTCACAGCAGCTGAGAAAAGCCTCATTCCCTGTTTTTCTGCTCACTCTGTAAATGTGTCCCCGTTCCCAAAACATCATTAATACTGTCCCTTCCCCACTGGAAAAGTCCGGACTGTGTTTAAAAGTCCTTGCTTTAGAGAAACGTCTTCACTGGGTCAGGTCTTGATAAGGCGCTGACAGCAGGTGTAGCCAGCAGGGGGCACTAGCAGCAGCTCATGGCGTCTGTGAGCTGGGGTGTTTGAGGCAGACGTCCTCAGTTTCCGGCCTGCGGCGCATCTGTGCCAAACAGGAGAAAGGACAATGAACCCAACCCGTCCTCGGATATTCTGGGATTCAGATCACATGACAGGTCACGCCGCACAATGACCCTTTCTCGAGTGCAACCAGAGCCCGCCTTCCAGCTTCATATTTCAGAAAAATGAAACGAGCTCCGGATGTCTGTTCACTCCTAGACACGCAGAAGAGAGTAAGTGGACGGCTGTTTTGACAGCCTCCCTGCCTCCAGATGTTGGCGCTGCTACAGCAAATAGGAACGGGCTTGTGAGGTCGCACATGGCGGATAACCATCAGAAACTTCTCTGAGCTCCTGTGATTGTAAGGACTGCTGTAGCAGTTTGTCAGTAGGTTCAGTAGAAGGAAATGAAAGGCTGGCAGGAGGAGCGCACTGAGCTGCAGCACTGATCTCTGTGAGCAGCAAACATCTCACACTACTCACAATGTTCACAGCTGAGCAAGTCAGTCACGGAGCCTGCTGCAAACTTCAATTCACAACCTGACACATCTGAAACAAGCCTGAAACACACCTAAAACACATCTGAAACACACCTGAAACAAGCATTAAAATGTCTGAAACACATCTGAAACACATCTGAAACACATCTGAAATACACCTGTAACAAGCCTGAAACAAGTCTGAAAATGTCTGAAACACGACTGAAACACATCTGAAACAAGCATTAAAATGTCTGAAACACATCTGAAACACATCTGAAACACACCTGTAACAAGTCTGAAAATGTCTGAAACACGACTGAAACACATCTGAAACACACCTGTAACAAGCATTAAAATGTCTGAAACACATCTTAAACACACCTGTAACAAGCATTAAAATGTCTGAAACACACCTGAAACACATCTGAAACACACCTGTAAGAAGCCTGAAACAAGTCTGAAAATGTCTGAAACACGACTGAAACACATCTGAAACACACCTGTAACAAGCATTAAAATGTCTGAAACACATCTGAAAAAAGCCTGAAACAAGCCTGAAACACCTCAAACGCTCATAAAAATGTCTGAAACCAGACTGAAACACATCAGTAAATGTATGAAACACATCTGAAACAAGCCTGAAACACATCTAACATATGTGAAACACACCCAAAAAACTTCTGAAACAAGCATTAAAATGTTTAAAACACATCTGAAACAAGCCTGAAACACATCTGAAAATGTTTGAAACAATCCTGAAATACCAGAAAAGGGGCCGGAAAATGTCTGAAACACGCCTGAAACAAGCCTGAAAAACATGAAAATGTCTGAAACAAGCCTGAAAAAGCTTGAAACATGCCTGAAACACATATGAAAATGTCTGAAACAAGCCTGAAACAAGCCTGAAACACATATGAAAATGTCTGAAACACGCCTGAAAAAGCTTGAAACACGCCTGAACACGTGTGAAACATGTCTGAAAATATCTGAATCACATCTGAAACAAGCCTGAAACACCTGAAATACCAGACCTCAGACGTTCACTCTTAAATACTGAACCACTGCATCAGATTTTAAGGAGTGAGACAATCAATTTGTAGAGGACACTGAAACACAGAGAACACTTCCTGTTTTGTGATTAGACTCCCACAGTTTATTAATTTGATCTATTTTTGTGATGTAATCTTTTTGTTATTAATAGTTCCTGCTTGAGCTCAGTATATAATCTCCACATTTTATGTGTTAAATCCTAAAGGATTCTGAATGACCAGGGTTAAATGAAAAACAAACATGGTTAACAATGAGGTGCAGAAACCAGTGTCCGTGTACATCTTTTATGTACAGTGTATGACCTGAAGGCCACGCATTTTGAGTGTTATTAAAAACTTGTTGGACCCACAGAAGTTACAGTAACAGGGAGCTCTGCTGCTGAACTTTACCCACCTCTCTCTGTTAGCTCAGTGTTTGTCTGCCGGACTTTGAGCCTTTCTGAGGTTTGTATTGATCGGAGGGAGGACGTGCAGACCGGAGCCTCTCTGTATCGACGTCCCCGTGAGTGCTGCCAATCTGGTTACAGCAAAGCAGACAACTTGAGCTCGAGTCTGAGGCCGGAGCCGCACCTCGGGAGGAAACGTGATCGCTCTGTAACGGCAGGCCATAACGCATCTGCTCGTTCTTCCGCTCATCCTGAGGAAACCCCGCAGACTCTAAATCAGAGCAGACGAGCCACTAACAGGCTTGCTGAGGAAACGCCGCTTCCTGTCACAAACCTGATGATCAGCCATCAACACCACCATGAACACAGCCACCCTGAATACAACCACCACCACCATCAACACCACTGACATCAACACTGAAGCTCTACATGACTCCCCGTTGCTGAGGCTAAAACTCAAGCAGAGGACGTGAACTCCCACTGCAGTCCGTCTGCATGCCAGCGGTGACTTCATCTTCATCAGCCTTCGCTCCTCACAGCGCTTCATGAGCCGTGAGTGGCTCTGGTACAACGCAGCACCTCAATTACTTAAGAAGATGCTGAACAGACAGGAGCAGCAACAAGTCCACCACCACCATCATCATCCACACCAACACTATTATCATCATCCACACCACCACCATCATCATCATCTACACCACCACCACCATCATCATCCACACCAACACCATCATCATCATCCACACCACCACCATCATCATCATCCACACCACCACCACCATCATCATCCACACCAACACTATTATCATCATCCACACCACCACCATCATCATCCACACCACCACCATCATCATCATCCACACCACCACCACCATCATCATCCACACCAACACCATTATCATCATCCACACCACCACCATCATCATCCACACCACCATCATCATCATCCACACCACCACCATCATCATCATCCACACCAACACTATTATCATCATCCACACCACCATCATTATCATCATCCACACCACCATCATCATCATCCACACCACCACCATTATCATCATCCACACCAACACTATTATCATCATCCCCACTCACATCATCATAATCATCCACACCACCACCACCATCATCATCATCCACACCAACACTATTATCATCATCCACACCACCATCTTCATCATCCACACCACCGCCATCATCATCCACACCACCACCATCATCATCATCCACACCACCGCCATCATCATCCACACCACCACCATCATCATCCACACCAACACTATTATCATCATCCACACCACCACCACCATCATCCACACCACCACCACCCTCATCCACACCACCACCATCATCATTCACACCACCCACATATCCACACCACCACCACCATCATCATCCACACCACCACCATCATCCACACCACCATCCTCATCATCCCCACTACCACCACCATCATCATCCACACCACCACCACCATCATCATCATCCACACCACCAACATCATCATCCCCACTACCACCATCATCCACACCACCATCCTCATCATTCCCACTACCACCACCATCATCATCCACACCACCACCACCATCATCATCATCCACACCACCAACATCATCATCCCCACTACCACCATCATCATCATCCACACCACCACCATCAACCACACCACCACCACCATCATCATCCACACCACCACCATCAACATCATCATCCACACCACCATCATCATCATCATCCACACCACCACCACCACCATCATCATCCACACCACCATCATCATCATCATCCCCACTACCACCATCATCATCCACACCACCACCATCATCCACACTACCACCACCATCATCCACACCACCATCATCATCATCCCCACTACCACCACCATCATCCACACCACCACCATCATCATCATCATCCACACTACCACCATCATCATCATCATCCACACCACCACCATCATCATCCACACCACCATCATCATCATCATCCACACCACCACCATCATCATCCACACCACCACCATCATCATCATCCACACCACCACCATCATCATCATCCACACCAACACTATTATCATCATCCACACCACCATTATCATCATCCACACCACCACCATCATCATCCACACCACCACCATCATCATCATCCACACCACCACCATCATCATCATCCACACCACCACCACCATCATCCACACCACCACCATCATCATCATCCACACCACCACCATCATCATCATCCACACCACCACCACCATCATCCACACCACCACCACCATCCACACCACCACCACCATCATCCACACCACCATCATCATCATCCACACCAACACCATTATCATCATCCACACCACCACCATCATCGTCATCCACACCACCACCATTATCATCATCATCCACACCACCATCATCATCATCCACACCACCACTATCATCATCATCCACAGCAACACTATTATCATCATCCACACCACCACCACCATCATCCACACCACCACCACCATCATCCACACCACCATCACATCATCATCCACACCACCACCATCATCATTCACACCACCACCATCATATCCACACCACCACCACCATCATCATCCACACCACCACCATCATCCCCACTACCACCACCATCATCATCCACACCACCACCACCATCATCATCCACACCACCACCACCATCATAATCCACACCACCAACATCATCATCCCCACTACCACCATCATCATCATCCACACCACCACCACCACCATCAACCACACCACCACCACCATCATCATCCACACCACCACCATCAACATCATCATCCACACCACCATCATCATCATCCCCACTACCACCATCATCATCCACACCACCATCATCATCATCATCATCATCCCCACTACCACCATCATCATCCACACCACCAACATCATCATCCACACCACCACCATCATCATCCACACCACCACCATCATCATCCACACCACCATCATCATCATCATCCACACCACCACCACCATCATCCACACCACCACCATCATCATCATCCACACCACCACCATCATCATCATCATCCACACTACCACCATCATCATCATCATCCACACCACCACCATCATCATCCACACCACCATCATCATCATCATCCACACCACCACCACCATCATCCACACCACCACCACCACCATCATCCACACTACCACCATCATCCACACCACCATCATCATCCACACCAACATCATCATCATCCACACCACCACCATCATCATCATCATCCACTACCACCACCACCATCATCCACACCACCACCATCATCATCATCCCCACTCACATAGTCAAACTTGAGCACAAACACAAACATGCAGAAATGTTTCTGATAGAAACACAAAGCTGATGAAGGCTCTATTTCCACTTTGGAGATGATAATTAAAACTTCCAGCTGTCATACTAAAGTCCTGTTTATTTTTAAAAGTTTTTTTTTTTTTAGAGATGACATCACAGCTTAATGATAATTTTAGTGAAAAGCATTACAAGTGTGAATGACGTCAGTCTGAGCTTGTTTCTCCATTTGTGGAGTAAAAGATTCAAAAAGCTGGGAGCTGATTTTCTTCAGCATGAATCTGATCTGAGAGCAGCTGACAGCCTCACAGCTCGATCCTCAGCTCTGTCCGCGGCCGGGTCTTACCGGACTTCACCACCCTCCCCTGGGCGGTGCTGGGCTCCATGCTACCGGAGCTCCTCTGCTCCTCTGCTCCTCTGCTCCTGCTCTCCTGCACAGCTCAAAGCCAGGCGGCGGTCACGTGGACTGCCCCTCCTCCTCGGGACCGCTTCCCACGCTGCTCTTATTCATCAGCCAGCGGCTCCACACAGCCTAAAATCCCGCTGCCACCCTGATGGGGGCGCTGACTCTCACTGCAGCCTGGAGCAGACTCTCAGTGTGGGTTGCATGCAAACCACGAAGATAAATAATGATGATCTCACAACATTTAATCTGACATTTATCTTTAATATTCACACTTCCTGTCGGCGACTTTAAACACTTTTGTTCTTCTTGCCGACACTGTCACTTTATCAATGCTGGTCATCAGGCTCTTTGCTGCTAAAGTATTTATTTATACCTACACTCTATGCCCATACTCCATACTGGTACTCAGGTTGTTGCACTCTACTTATCGTATTATTTATCGTAGTGTTTTATTACTTGTTATTCTGTTTGTTAAAAAACAAAACAACTACTCATTTATTTTTTATTTAAAATAAAAAAAAATTCTTCATTATTTGGTTTCGCTCCGGGACCGTGTGTACACAATTTCTTTCCACCTCATGTTAACATGTGATGCAAATGACAATAAAGCTCCTTGAATCCTGCATGGACAGATCTGTGACATCATCAAGCCTGACGTCACGTTTATCTTTGATAGAAACTGTGAACAGTTGACTTTATTCTTGTTTTCAGTCACATGGTCCAACCCTGACCAATCACAGCTGTGTGAGTTACACCTGTGCGCATGTTGAATTCATTTATATTTCTAACTATGGCGTACGGTGGCCCCGAAGGTTCAAACACAGCAAAAAGAAAACACGTCGGGAAGAAGTTTGATCATCAGCTTCATGTTCCTCTGGTCCAACACACACACAATCACACACGCACAATCACACAATCACACACACACAATCACACACACACAACAAAGACTCTGGTAAGGGAGGGGTGGTGGGCTGTGTGCCTCAGGACTGGTGCCATAAACAGTTGTAAACAGTCACTGCCCACCAGACTTGGAGGCCTTTTTATCTAGCCATAGTTACCATTGTTTACATCCCCCCCCCCCGAATGCTAATGTTAGCTCAGCACTCAATCACTTCCAACTTATCATCAGTAAACAGCAGAGAGAGCACCCAACCCCCGAAAGCAGCCTCAATGAATGGAGAACCGGAAGAGCTGCATGAGGATGCTCTTCATGGACTACAGCTCAGCATTCAACAACATAATCCCAAACATCGATCCCAGATCCGTCCTGTCACCTGCTACTGGATCAAAGACTTTCTCACCAACCGGCCTCAATCAGGTCGACTCAATCCAATTTTCAGTTGCATCAAGGAGCTTTTTATTCTAAGGTAGACCCTACAATAATACATACAGAGAAAAACCCAACAATCATATGACCCCCTATGAGCAAGCACTTTGGTGACAGTGAGACCTAACCCTAACACCCAGTGCATCATCCAGCAGCCTATTGCAGCATAACTAAGGGAGGATTCAGGGTCACCTGGCCACTTGTATTCGCGATCTCCTTCTTTCAGTCACTACCCACAGCTCATGACCATAGGTGAGGGTAGGGGCGTAGATCAACCGGTAAATTAAAAGCTTCGCTTTTACACTCAGCTCTCTCTTCACTACAGCAGACCGGTACAGCGTCCGCATCACTGCAGCCGCAGCACCAAACCATCTGTTGATCTCCCGCTCCCTTCTCCCATCACTTGTGAACAAGACCCAGAAATACTTAAACTCCTCCTCTTGGGGCAGGAACTCGTCCCTGAGCCAGAGTTCAATTTCAATTCAGTTTTAGTTATACAGCGCCAAATCACAACAACAGTCGCCTCAAGGTGCTTTATATTGTACAGTAGATCCTACAAGCAGCCTACGTCTATTGCAGCATAACTAAGGGAGGATTCAGGGTCACCTGGTCCAGCCCTAACTATATGCTTTAGCAAAAAGGAAAGTTTGAAGCCTAATCCTGAAAGTAGAGATAGTGTCTGTCTCCTGAATCCAAACTGGAAGCTGGTTCCACAGAAGAGGGGCCTGAAAACTGAAGGCTCTGCCTCCCATTCTACTTTTAAATACTCTAGGAACAACAAGTAGGCCTGCAGTGTGAGAGCCAAGTGCTCTAATAGGGTGATATGGTACTACAAGGTCATTAAGATAAGATGGGGCCTGATTATTTAAGACCTTGTATGTGAGCAGCAGGATTTTGAATTCTGGATTTAACAGGAAGCCAAAACAGGAGAAATCTGCTCTCTCTTTCTAGTCCCTGTCAGGACTCTTGCTGCAGCATTTTGGATTAGCTGAAGGCTTTTCAGTGAGTTTTTTGGACTTCCTGATAATAATGAATTACAGTCGTCCAGCCTGGAAGTAATAAATGCATGAACTAGTTTTTCAGCGTCACTCTGAGACAGGATATTTCTAATTTTAGAGATGTTGCACAAATGGAAGAAAGCAGTCTTACATATTTGTTTAATATGTGCGTTGAAGGACATGTCCTGGTCAAAAATGACTCCAAGGTTCCTCACAGCGTTACTGGAGGCCAAGGTAATGCCATCCAGAGTATGAATCTGGTTAGATACCATATTTCTAAGATTTTCAGGGCCGAGTACAATAACCTCAGTTTTATCTGAATGAAGAAGCAGAAAGTTAGCGGCCATCCAGGTCTTTATGTCTTAAGACATTCCTGCAGTTTAACTCATTGGTGTGTGTTATCTGGCTTCATGGACAGATAGAGCTGGGTGTCATCTGCATAGCAGTGTAAATGTATGCTATGTCTTCTAATGATGCTGCCTAAGGGAAGCATGTATAATGTAAACAGAATTGGTCCTAGCACTGAACCCTGTGGAACTCCATAATTAACCTCAGTGTGTGAAGAGGACTCTCCATTTACATGCACAAACTGGAGTCTGTTAGATAGATATGATACAAACCACTGCAGCACAGTACCTGTAATACCTACAGCATGTTCTAATCGCTCTAATAGGATATTATGGTCGACAGTATCGAACGCTGCACTGAGGTCTAGCAGGACAAGCACAGAGATGAGTCCACTGTCAGAGGCCATAAGAAGATCATTTGTAACCTTCACTAAAGCTGTTTCTGTGCTGTGATGAGCTCTGAAACCTGACTGAAACTCTTCAAATAAGCCTCTGCAGATGATCTGTTAGCTGTTTGACAACTACTCTTTCAAGGATGTTTGATATGAAAGGAAGGTTGGAGATTGGCCTATAATTAGCTAAGACTGCTGGGTCTAGAGATGCTTTTTGAGTAAAGGTTTAACTACAGCCAGCTTGAAGGCCTGTGGTACATAGCTGATTATTAGAGATAGGTTGATCATATTTAAGACTGAAGCATTAATTAATTAATACTCCCTTATAATAAACCCTCATCACTCAGGCCACTCACACACAGACTCTATTCAGACCAAGTCCTTTTGGACTACCTCCAAGCACTTTGCAACTTATAAATATTTTATTCTGGTACAGTTGGTGTCGAGCACCCACAGTTTTGTTGTACATGTACAATGACAATAAAAGGCTATTCTATTCTATTCTATTCTATTCTATTCTATTCTATTCTATTCTATTCTAGAACAGGTCTGTGACATTGGCTGCTCACAGGTCGTACCGCCTTTATTACCTGAGACGGCCTAACTCACCTTTGCTGTGCGGCTGCTTCGGCAGAGCCTGATGGTCAATGTTATACGCCTTCTGCAAAACAAAGAAGAAAGGCTCATCATTTAGCTGAGGAGGAGGATGAGAGCAGTGGGGAATGGCCAACTTAGGCTAAGAACAAGAGAAAAAGAAACACACGCAGTGACACAAGGTGTTTGAAAATCTCCGAACCTGGCAAAATCAGGTAAAACAGGAACAAGTGCAGTCACAGCTTCAAGCTTCCATTCACTCGTTTACTCACACAGGTGAGTCTCTCAGGTGGAGATCCTGACACCTCACTGCTAAAAGCTTTCTCTGTTTTTATCCTCCTCTGACAGAAGAACCAACACTGAGACAGCAGGAACGAGAGCTCCAACCGAACTTTCACAGTAAAAGCATTAGATTATTATTGATCACTGATCACAGAGACAGCCAGTCTCATGTGTGTGAGATCACCCTCAGAAACTTCAGCTGCTGCTGCCACCTTAATGATCCACCTGACATCACTTCATCAGTCAGCTGACCCAGAATCAGCTGATCTCAGGTTTTTGGGGGGTGAAAGGGTTAAACAGTCCGGGTCAGAGAGAGAAAACACGAGTCAACAACATCAGAGAGATTTGAATCCAAAAACAAGAACAAAGACACGTTCACCAGTTTTCACAGTAAAAAACAACCATGACGAAGTGAGAAAGACGCAGCTGCACCTGTGCTCAGGTCACCAGCTTCTGACCACAGGTCTGAGCCTCTGGGTTCCCGTAACAACAGACGAAAGCTGAAGTAATAAAACACGCTGTGATTGGCTCTGGAGGACCGTTTCTGCAGTTCAGGCTGAAGAAGAGCCGAGGCACACCTGTGTGTGAAGAACAGGTGTGTTAGAGACCTCGGCACAGATGTGAAGAACAGCAGCTAAGATGAGAGCTCCGGCCGCTGCTGGAAAGGGAATAGGAAGCAGAAGACCACCGGAACCCTGAGGACTGTCTGCCCCCTGCTGGACTCTCGGCAGTGGTACAGCTGCAGCTCCGAGGCTGGGGTCAGCGGTGAGGGGGACTGTAGCAGGTTAGCATAAGCACCAGCTAGCATCATCTGATCGAGCAAGGAATGTGATTGGACCGCAGGCCAAAACACATCTCACAGCTGTGTGTGAGCTTCCACTCTGACCTCTGACCTCATCACTTTGATCTTTCCCTGCTGCTTCACTCACTGCTGGATCACCTTAATCTGCCCGACTAAAGACTCACACACACTAACACAAACAGATACACACAGACACACAAACACAAACCGTGTGGGAATTTGAACACCATGGCTTATCCCCCCCCCCCCCAGATAAATCCGGACCTCTCCTCTCAGATCGTTCCTGAAACTCGATGCTCCAAGCTCGTCTCCACCTGCTGCACTGAAAACAGACAAACCTCTAGCCCCGCCTCCTCTCAGCTGCTCTTCAGCCTCGCTGACAGCTGCGCCGCCTCATAACTCGGATATTTGCGAGAGCTCGGCTTTCCTATAAGGTCGCATTCCTGCTGTCTCCTCCCCTGTGGAATTCCACTCTGCAGTCATCCTCACCCTGATCGGAGAGGCGTACGATTGGCCTTCGTCCTCTCTCAGACTTGCTCAGTTCCCACCTGGCTAAAGCTCTCAGGTGAGAGCAGGTGCTCCTTTGTTCTGAGGTGTTTCGAAGCCAAACATGAATCGCAGGAAATCATCTGAACGAGTTAAAAATCTGTAAATAAACGATGTGCAGCACCAAGCCTCTCTCACTCTGACCTCAGAATAACTCACTTCCTGTGCTCGAGGTGGATCAGCTGATTCAGGTTGGACGTGCTTTTTCCAAAAATTCAAATAAAAGTTTCTGAAACGATTTCTGACCTCTGCTCATGAGGTCGTGTGACTCATCCAGTTTCTCTGAAAGTCGAACCTTACGGAGCAGGTCATGAACGTCTGGAGCCAGGTGATCTGAGACATGATCCAGGTGAGCGTTCGACGCTAAAGAACTGGAACCTCCACGCAAAAACCTTGTTTATTCTCAGAGACTCTGAAACACTCGTACGGTGGCAGGTCGTGATTTCAATCAGCAACAATAAACAGCTCATCTTTCATGTTATCTGCCAGCTTCTGCTGAATTTAGGTGCCATCAGAGGTGAACTTCTAACTGATGTCCAGCAGGGGGCGACTCACCTGGAAGTCTGCTTACATAGAAGCTCATCAGGAAGATGTTTACTGATGATTTTATGGTGTCAGTCACTGCTTTTAGGTCTGACTGAATAAAACATAAAACTCATTTTGGTCCCATTCAGAGGAGGAAGTAGGAATCAGGAAACAGGGAGTAGGAGAATGTCGCGCAGCGTCTCGCTCCTCGGTCAGATTCTTCACGTCCCATCTCAAAACACAAAGATGGAACGAGAAAACGCTCAGCTCAAGGTGTGATAACTTCCCTGACCAACGGGCAGCGTCACATGGGCCATCTTTTACCTGTAGTCTGTTGCCTTCAGGAGCTGTTCTGGACTGCTGTAGGCTCACAGACTCACGGTGATGTCAGTCACTAATCTGTTTTTATATCCTTTAATTTATCACATCTAAAAATGGCGGCTTGCGGCAGTCTCGACCGCAGCGCCGAACGGCTTCATCTGAAAGCGACTAGCCCTTGCCCACAGCGCCATCAGGTGCTCTGCAGCACACCAAACACTCACACTGAAACCACAGAGCGCCTCAGATTCACTCCAGCAGGTACAGGGGAGCTCTTCGTCCCACCGATCTCTGATGTCTGCACCATGGATGGTGCTTACAGCCGTCCCCCACCCCACACCACAGGGGTACCATTTTCCTTCAATTTGTCACCTGTCAGGACATTTAAAGCACACCTGCTGCAACCTTCATCGCGCAGAATGAATATCCTCACACGTACATGCAGGTGATCACATGACCGAACACCAGATTTCTGAGTTTAAAGTGTTCGTGTGAGGATCTGATCAGAGTATTCTCACTAACTGTAAAGATGATCGGATCATTGATCAGCGCTTATCACTCACCTTCTTTCCATAAACTGCTCCCATGATCCTCGGAGCCCTGCTCAGGCCTCTCCCTGGCTCTGCGTCCTCCCCACAACTTCTCCTTCTTTTGCTTTTTCCCAGCAGCCTCGGCGCCCCCTCCTCCGCCTTCCCCTCCTCTTGCTCGCCCTGCTGCCTGGCAGCCTGACAGCCCGGTCGCTGGGCTCCGTTAACCCTGCAGACTGTGAGGCGACTCCAAAAACTTCATACCAGCAGGAACCAGAGAGGAGCGGCCAGCTGAGCACACGCAGTGTGACTGCGAGGAGGAGGCCACCTGTTCCTGCCTGACTCCCTGCTTTCAGCTGTGAGGAGTTAAGGCGCTCCGGCTGGATTAAAGTAATCAGAGGAGACAGCAGAGCTTTAAGTCTCCTCCTTACCTCCTCTCAGAGGAGTGCAGACAGTCGAGGAGTTCAGCGTTCGTACGAATGAAGCGAACCAGTGACACACATTTGAATATTAATGCTGCATATCGATCTGATATTGGCGCTGGTATCAGATCGATATTTGATTCTGTCCTCTGACCCATGTTAAATCATTCTTAATGAACAAATACAGGTCAAACATGCTGAGAAACATGTGAACCTTTCTGTGGTTTATTTACAGCCTGCAGCACATTAGAAACAGGCACGTTTACATCCAGCCCTCCAAAATAAAGGCCGGGAGGTGTTTTATTGTGAAAAGTCAAAGTGACAGTGATTTAATGGTCAGTGTGTTTTGATGGTTCATGTCATAAATCAGGACACACTGCTCTGCCCATAATCAGCTGACTTTAAAAGGTAAAAGTCTTCAGTATTAACGACCAGACTGATACTAATGTTTGCAGTGCCCCCCAGCAGTGCTCATCAGTCTGCAGCGTTCGGTTCCAGTCCGAGTTTCTTCGCTCGCAGAGGCCCGTTGTGTTTGTCTGGAGCAGATTTAGGAGTTCAAACCTCACACGTTTTTATTTCACAGCTTCATACGATTCTTTCACAAGTCCACATTTTATTTCAGCAGCTCAATTGTTTTCCTTTCCAGTCATGTTATCATAAAATTACACCCCAAACACAACCTTCATCATGCAGAGCATCCTGGAATTGATCCCCGAACTTCTGATTGGGTCACACTCACATGGAGTCTGCTACTGCTGCCCCCTGGAGGGCTGTCAGAGCACTGCGGCGGGATGGCGAGGCGCTCTTTACAGTAAAAACCAATAGTTTGAACTTCCAGTTTTAAAATTGATTTTGAAATCACCATCAGGGATTCTTGTTTAGGTTTAAAAGCAGCAGGAAACCTCAGAGAGCACTTCCACCGCCAGCTCGTCTCCTGCTGCACCTCAGTCTGAAGAGCCGACCTCACAGCGGGAGCCATCAGAGGTGCACCAGGACACGAGCCACATTCATATCAGATCTGGTTTTGAGTTTTAAGGACCTTCCGGGACCTTTATGCCCACCCTCCACCACCAAAATAACTCCACCACACAGAAGCTGGTCTTCAGACTGTATTTACTCATGTACACAATAAATTAAGCGCCATCCCGTCTCAGGGAATCAAACCTGCGGACACAACGTGCCCCTTATCACATGATCTGGTGTGGACCCGGCACAGGTTTCATGGAGACTACAGGTCGTTAGCGGGCGAGGTCTCCGGCTCGTCTTCGTGGCTCGGCCCCGACATCTGCATGAAGAGCTCCCTCAGTTCTGTGATGTCATCAGTGAGGGACGGCAGGGGAGGGACGGACCGCTGCTCGCGCTCCTCGATGAAGTCCCAGAGGCGGACGCTGTTCATGAACTAAACAGAGAGACAGAGTTTAGAGACTACTACACCCAACAGCCTCCCACTTATGGACAACAACAAGGACTCAAACTGACCCGCACACTCCCCTCCGAGCTCAGCTGCTTCCGTGGGCGCTCAGCCTCCGCCCGCGATCCGTCCGGGAAGGCGTGGAGGTACAAACACTTCCCACCAAACGGACACGAGCCACGGCCCTGATCAAAGTACTTACAGGCCTTCTTACTGCAAACACACACACACAGAGTATGAATGAAAGCTGAACACACCTTAGCTACCTTTGTTTCCACCACCTGAAAGCACATCCTGGAAGATCTTTGGATCCTCTTCATAAGCGCCTGAGAGCAGGTGGGCGTGGCACAGAGAGGCAACTCACCCGACTCCGGACTTGAAGAGGTCTATAAGGTGGTCTTTCTCATCCTGGTCCTCCACCCAGTACATCGACGGGATGACAAACTCTGAGATGACCCGACACTGTGGACACGACCTGAAAGAAACAGAGAGGTCATCAAACCCAACCAGACCCATCCAGAGCCAGTCACGCCCAGCCAGACCCAACCAGAGCTAATCACACCCAGCCAGACCCAACCAGAGCCAGTCACGCCCAGCCAGGCCCAACCAGAGCCAGTCACGCCCAGCCAGACCCAGTCAGGCCCAACCAGACCCATCCAGAGCCAGTCACGCGCAGCCAGACCCATCCAGACCCATCCAGACCCATCCAGAGCCAGTCACGCCCAGCCAGACCCATCCAGAGCCAGTCACACCCAGCCAGGCCCAACCAGAGCCAGTCACGCCCAGCCAGACCCAACCAGAGCCAGTCACGCCCAGCCAGGCCCAACCAGAGCCAGTCACACCCAGCCAGACCCAGTCAGGCCCAACCAGACCCATCCAGACCCAGTCAGGCCCAACCAGACCCATCCAGAGCCAGTCACGCGCAGCCAGACCCATCCAGAGCCAGTCACACCCAACCAGGCCCAACCAGACCCATCCAGAGCCAGTCACACCCAGCCAGACCCAGTCAGGCCCAACCAGACCCATCCAGAGCCAGTCACGCGCAGCCAGACCCATCCAGAGCCAGTCACACCCAACCAGGCCCAACCAGACCCATCCAGAGCCAGTCAGGCACAGCCAGACCCATCCAGAGCCAGTCACACCCAGCCAGACCCAGTCAGGCCCAGCCAGACCCAACCAGAGCCAGTCACGCCCAGTCAGGCCCAGCCAGACCCATCCAGAGCCAGTCACGCCCAACCAGACCCAACCAGAGCCAGTCACGCCCAGCCAGACCCAACCAGAGCCAGTCACAACCAACCAGACCCAGTCAGGCCCAACCGGACCCATTCAAAACCAGTCACGCCCAACCAGACCCATCCAGAGCCAGTCACACCCAGCCAGACCCAACCAGAGCCAGTCAGGCCCAACCAGACCCAGTCAGGCCCAACCAGACCCATCCAGAGCCAGTCAGGCTCAACCAGACCCAACCAGACCCAGTCAGGCTCAACCAGACCCAGTCAGTCCCAGATTACTGAATGGAGATGGAAATAAAGTGTTTCTTGTGTTTAGTTTTCTGAAGACTCAATGTGATGAAGATGTTTTTAAGTCACAGTGGAGAATGAAGCTGAAGCCAGTATTTGATTATCCAGGACTTTCTTACTTATGAGAATAGGGCTGTGCGATATGACCAAAATCGCATATCCCGATATAAGACATCTATCGTCCGATAACGACATAAATCACATAAATTTAACATTTTCTGTAAATTCTGTGAATCTCGGGCAGCTCGACTTGCGTGAAGTGTTTCCAGCTGCGCGTCATGTACCTGGAGTCGAGTGTTTTAACCGATGCATGAAACGATACATTTTTAGACATAGGTTGTAACGGCCGCCGTTTTCTTTGTGAGTATTTATTACACAGCGTGCTGCGGGGAAAAGCCTGTTCTAACGTTTGAGTCTAAGGTTTATTTTTTAGCACCTGACGGCTCTTTTTTGCTTCTCATCCATCAATGCTCTGCATAGTCTTTCACGTGATTCAGTTTATTTTGAAAAGTCTCAACAGGGTCTTGAGCTTTATTGTGAAAGGTTTATGTGGAAAATAAACAAGCGGACACGCGATGGTTTTACCATCGTTGTTGCTAACGACAACGCATAAAAACAAGCGCTTGTCCGTCCGTAGTGTGGTTATATTAAATATAAGAGAAAGAGAGAACTTTAAGAAATGAATATAGCCACTGCAGTGACCATCAGAACGATGAGAAAATATTGCTATAAACAGTTTATTTTGCGACACCACAAAACAAACGATAGCGTAAAATGAAACGCTAGATGTTTTTATATCGTCATCTGATATACAGTGGAACCCCGACTTACGAAATTAATTCGTTCCCGAGGGTCTTTCCTAAGTCGAAAATTTTCGTAAGTCAAAGCACCCATCGCGACTTTTGAGTGAACGATAGGCTATAGGCTAATTGCTAACTGCAACAACAATACGTCGTTCCAGTGGAACAGCGAAGCGCAAGGACGAAAGCTAAGGGGGTTGTCACATGATTCGGAAGGCATTGTAGGCGTTCTGGGTTCAGCCAATCAGAGCCAGTGGATTTCGTTACGAGAGTATTTTGCCGTAACACGGGCTGAAATATTGCCGTTAAACGCCTTCGTAACTTGAATTTTTCATTAAACTGTTCCACTGTGTATCGTTATATCGAACAGCCCTATATGAGAACATACCTGAGTGGTGAATGACAGGTGTATAAAAAGTGTAATCAGACAAGGCAAAATTGGAATTCTGAAATGTTTAATGTTAGTCTCTTTAGAAATTACAGAACATTTAAGAAAGACTTCCAACTGGAGAATTATTTGTGTAGTTTGATCGTTTGGTATCCCAGCTGAACATATCAAACATTTAAGTGAACTTCATATTTTGGGAAAGCCTGGAGATGAGTGTCATTATTTAATATCTGTAGTTATTTTAAAATACCTACCTGTATGATTTAGGTGAAGTTTAAATGTTTATGAGAGGAAATTATTATTCAGCAGACTTTTGTATTATATTTGCTGACTCAGGGAAGGGTCCTAACGAGAGTGAAACAAAGTACAGCCCCAATCAGATCTCACGAGACACCATCAGTCTTGGTTTCCCCCAGTATACAGAGACCCAGTCCCTGACCCTGGTGCCTGACCCCTGACCCGGTCCTGTCGGATTCTTACTTGATGATCTTGTTGTGGAAGTTTCGGGTGCAGCGCCACTTTCGGATGCAGGACAGACAGAAGATGTGATTGCAGGAGGACAGGATGCCGAACCGGCGCTCTGACGGGTTCGCCTTCTGCACCACCACGTCCATACAGATGGAGCACACCTGAACAACAGGTAACTAATTAAGGCCGGTCACCAAGACAACCAAACCCAAAACAAATCAAACCCACCTTGTCATTGCTGAGCTGGGCTGCAAACGCCTTCTCCATGTCGGCCTCGAAGGCCAGCAGACACATCTGCAGACAGACACGAGATCATTTACAGCTGCAGCACATCTGTGTGCGCTCACACTGACGAATGCAAAGAGGTCACTGAAACGCCATGAGCATGCACACCTTCTCGTGCGCTCTCCTCTGCTCGGGGTCCTGGGGGTGAAGCACCTGCAGGCCGCACACGTCGCACAGGTCGCCGTGGAGATACGTACAACTGTCCTCATAGAAACAGCGGCCGCCGGCAGCGTAGGGACACAGCTGGGGGAGGTCCGGGTAGGCCCCGCCCCCTGGAGGAGGAGCTGCAGAGAGCACAGGTAAACATCTTCACGTGCTACCAATAAGAGCCAATCAAATGTGAGGATTCTCAAGTCTTACCTCGTTCCTGCGCTGAGGCGTCTAGACCCGCCCTGATGGCATCCACGTATGAATGCGGAGATGCAGTCGCTGCTGCTGTGACCTCTGACCCCGAGTTGTCTGATGGGCCCCTGAACACGTCTTCGACGCCCAGCACTGAGAAAACACAGAGGGGGCGGGGTTACCTGCAATCATTATCGTGACTCTGTAAGAGCTTCATCGTCTCCTCACCTCTGTCTCTCAGCACCAGCGTCTTCTTGGCTCCGCCTCTGCCAGACCTACTTGCCCCTCCTCCTCCTCTTCCTCCCCCTGTCAGGTCCTCTGAAGTTCCACTCCCTCCTCCTCTGGATGACAGCCTGATGTGATCATACCTGCAGCACAAACAGGAAGTGAAATGAGTCACAGTGATGTAAACGTAGGTGAGAGGTAGGCAGGGCCTTACCTGCAGCGCTCTCCGTAGGCACACGCCCCTCTCTGGTAAAACTTGCAGATGGTGGAGGGTTTGCTGGTACTCGGGTCGTGGGAGAAGAGACAGCGGTTGCCTTCCCTGCACACGCCGTGGAGGAAGTACCTGAAACGCAGCACACCTGTGAGCCACAAGACCCGCTACTCTAGTGAAATCACTCTCGCAGTTTAACCTGTTACCTCAGTTTACTGTGTGTTTACTTCACATTCTGACCAATCCTGCATCCTATTCTACCCGCCCAGGTGTTTCAGCCCCCGGGTGACAGAGAGAGGACATCTCTTTGTTGGACGGATGAATATTTGATGGGAGAGGTGTCAAACTCTTTGACTTTTATAAGACTTTATTTTTTACTTTTATTTAAATAACTTTCAAAACAAAGTTTTTAACTTGTAGTTTTGTACACGTGCTACATTTTTCATCATTCTGTTTGTGTTTTGATTCATCAAAGATCTTACAGAGGCCACGCCCCCTTTGAGTTTAAACAGGTGAGTTCTAAAAACATTCTCCTCCTGTGCCCTTATAATTGTCTCTGACTCGTGATATGAACCAGATAAACTGTTAAAGCCTTCTCCAGTATTTAAAAGTGCGTCATCTGCATACAGTGACACTTTTCCTTCTCATCCCACTCTTTTACGTCCTCTTTATTCTGTAACAAAAGTTTAATACAGGTGTTACAAAGGGGGGAATTATCTCTAGAGGCCAGAACAGTTTGTGTGTTAGGCTGTAAACATGTTTATTTCTGCTGTAAAGTTTTAACATGTCAGTCTGTGGGGACTGAGTCACTGCTGCCCCTGCTGGACACCAGGGGAACTGCAGTTGCAGTCTCAGCGGCTTCTGATTGGCTGTTTGACAGTTTGTTTCCCTCCCACCCCCTGTAACCTACCAACTACCGGAGAGCGCTCAGACTCGGACCAGCTTCCGGTGTTCCTGTGCTTGTTATTGAAGTTTCACGCCATCAGCGGCCGCCTTCATTTTCGCAAGAGGGAACGTTCACGTGACCCCGAGGTGAGCCTCGGGGCGGAGTCTGCCCTCTGATTTAAAGCTGCAGCTCTTTACGTGACTTTAAATCAGAAGTATCGATCCTGGAGAAGCTGATTAGTCTCAGCTTTCACTTAAACACACCTGGAATCACTGATTAGTAATCGATCAGTTAGAGTTAGAGGCACACGCGCTGACGAGGACAGGCGAGTGCGGAGCTAAGAGCTAAAAACATTAGCACGAGGCTAACAGTCCGCGGACATCCGGGTCACACCAGCGCGACACCCGACGACACTCAGACAGATCAGACACACACACACAGACACACAAACGCCCGCGCACGCACGCACCCTCACCTGCAGGTCACCTGTTTGGTGCTCATCTTTCCTGCGGACCTTCAACAACTGCTCCGAGCTGTCACCGCGGTGCGCCGCTTAAACCGCTCCGACGGAGAGCGGCGGGCACAGCAATAAGGTTCCACTTCCTCCGGAAGTACGAACCCGTGGAAAGCATCTCTTTTACCACAATAATCACAACACAATCAGTTTTTTTTGTTATTTTGCAAGTGGGATTTTTGAAAAGCTGGAATGTGAAGGTCTCTGTGTGTTCGGTAATAAAATAGAGCTGAAAGTCTGTTTGAGTGTTTTCAGTTGGAGTTTCTTTGCCAGGGTCTGTCGCTGCTTCTTCTTTTCTTCTTTTTCGTGCTCTTCATGTCGTCATATAAGCTGGTGGTGTTACCACAGCAGAGAAGTTTCCTTCCAACATGCGTCATGTTTGCAGTGTTTTCATTTAGTAAGTAAATAAAGTTCATTTATAATGTTCTTTTCACAGCCCGCAGTCATAAAGCAATGAACAACAATTACAACACAATAAAGAAAGAATCACGTTACAAAAGAATTTAAGGTAACCCCCCCCCACACAAAAACAAAACAAAACAACAAAACACAAATAGTGAAAGAATATCAGCAGAAGGGTGCATTAAACCGAAAGTATTCAACTACTTTTAAAAGACTCCAAGAGTCGACTAAGCTGGAGTGGTAAACCGATAAACCTAATATTGTCTTTAATCGAAAATAAGTAGCCTGAACTCAGTTTTTATCAACAACAAGTTTTCATTCAAAAAGCTGATAAGCTCGGTTTATTTGAGTTGGCTTAAATGAGAAAAAGTGGTGGAATGTAACTAAGTACATTTACCCCATATTGTACTTGAGTAGATTACAACTCATAGGTTGCCTGCTTTACTCGAGCTTTTCAGAATCGGCATACTTTATTAATCCCAAGGGAAATTATGTGGGTTACAGTTGCTCCAGTACAGTAACATTAAGAAAAACAGACAGGACTATTTAACAATACAATATAAGGAATAGCACAATATATACAAATCACCAAATAATAAATATCCAGGGTTGACAGATGTGATTGTAAATAAATATCAAGAAGATAGACATCAACATTACCGAATAAGAAAACAGTGTGTGCAAAAGGCTGTAACTGTTGCAGTGTTTACAGTGTGTTAGATGGAGGAGTTGTAGAGGGAGACAGCCACCGGCAGGAATGATTTCCTGTGTCGTTCAGTGGTGCATTGTGGGTAATATCAGCCTCTCACTGAGCGTGCTCCTGTGGCTAGCCAGCCACATGGAGTCATGGAGTGGGTGGGAGGTATTGTCCAGCATTGTCTTTATCTTGGACAACATCCGCCTCTCAGACACCGCCTTAAGAGAGTCCAGCTCCGTCCCCACAACATTACTG
This sequence comes from Perissodus microlepis, assembly GCF_051167445.1. Taxonomy (NCBI): domain Eukaryota; kingdom Metazoa; phylum Chordata; class Actinopteri; order Cichliformes; family Cichlidae; genus Perissodus; species Perissodus microlepis. Next base: position 37,804,003 of record NC_140465.1, read on the forward strand.
TTGTGATCAGTTTATTCTGTGTGTTGGCGTCTGCGACCCTCAGCCTGCTGCCCCAGCATGCAACAGCACAGAGGATAGCACACAACAGACTCACAGAAAATCCTGAGCGTTGTCCGACAGATCTTGAAGGACCTCAGAGACTCTGGCCCTTCCTGTAGAGAGCAAAGGTTTCCCTTTTATTCCTCTCTCTGTTGTTGCTTCACTGTATTTTATATTTTACTTCATCATCTGACAGTTTATGTTACTGTTGGAAGTTTGTATATAAAACATGCAAATAAGTCCCCCAGGTGTGGATATAAGTGCAACTAAAATGATTAATTAGTTCATTTTTGATTTACTTTTTGTTTCTAAACAAAAACAAAGAATTACAGCTTAGGTCACACAAATGCCTGAAAAATGTTAAATAAAACCAGATGAAATGGTCATTGTATTTATTTTATCTCATTATCGAATGATTTTGCAAAGAAACAGACAAAAGGCAGTCTCCCTTCAGCTGAAGGATAAAACAAGATGGTCTGAAAATGCCACGTCAGTGTGTTCCTCCTCCCTCGCACAGAAGCAGTGTGGCAGGTGGTGGTCAGGGCTATCCAGACTGACAAACAGGACGTTGAATGTCACCTCTCGGGTGGGGAGCTAGCCTGATACTGAGTTGATAGCTGAGTTTTCAACTAATCACCACCTGGTGGTGAGGTGGCTCAGGTGGCAGGGAGCATGCCGGACACACCTAGTGCACCCAACAGCATTCTGACAGAGGCTGAGGACCAAAGTTCCCTCTAATGTTTCATGTGTCTGAGCGAACAAACTCCCTGAGCGTCCCCTTGGACCACTGTGAGCAACAGCAGACGTGTGCGCTGTGGTCACGCCAGCATCGAATCCATCCAAGTTACATGTTTATTAAAATAATCAAATTACAGCATTTACATTTATGTTAGACTACTTTTAATTAACTGCTTTAGCCCACTTACAATGGGAATTTAAAAAAATCTTGTCCATGTGTAGCATGTTAACACTATTGGAAGGAAAAATAAGTTGAACTCCAATTTTTAAAACACAACTTTCTTTTTTTCTTTTTTATAAAGCTCTGACTGTATTATGAGTCTGTGGTCTGGGAGAGAGTCTGTAACTCTGTCTGCAAAATACAGTAAATAATGACCAATGTTGGCAATTAATTATATAGTTACTTCTTCAAAAAAGTAACTGAGTTTTGCAAACAACAAAGTGTTTTGCAGCTGTTTACCTAAAAATGCAGCCAAGGCGTTTTTTAAATAAACATTTCAAACTATTTACAGAACAATCAGCTGTTCTGCATCAAATCTGATGCCACACAAATTATTTGTGCCGCTCCAAAAATAATTTCTGTCCACTATGAGATGAAGGAGAACAACAGCCTGATACCTGCAGGCCTGACAGCAGCAGATGCATCACTGCTGTAACACCTGTAACATTCAGCAGTCGCCTCATTGTTCTGACACACACAACAAAACTATTGACTACACTACACACTAACTACACAAGATTTGTGCTAAACGTCGCAAATCTCTCACATCTCAAACACGCCGTCACTCCTAAAACTTCCCCCTCCCTAAACAACTAACAACTAACATAAGGACGCTGTCATAGCCTGTCAACCACGTTGATTAGCTGCGTATATACGAATGTGAATCGCATCATTGGCTGGACTTTGGGATAAGGTGGCATCGTTCTAATCCCATACGGGAGCAGCCAGTCACTGACTAACACTGCAAAACAGAATTGTTAAAGTTTTAATTTCAATTCAGGTTAGATTTGTTTTTGTGGACAAAGCAGATTTTCTGTGCGCAGAAACTGTGCCAGCAGTGAGGGAACATTGCTGAGGATAGATATCGTTGAGGTTGCTGCAAGGAGCTGTGACTTTAGGGTGGTTGGTGCCTGTTGGTGGTAATGAGCATGAAGCTGAAGAGGGGTCCTGTCGGGGTTCTGTCGGGCTTGGTCAGCCATCAGGTGGTGGCCTCCAGCTCTCACTGGAGCGAATCACGACTGAGTGTGGAGTGGCTGAAATGAGAGTCACCACCTCTAAATCTGTGGCCACGATGCTCAGCCAGAGAAGGATGGAGTGCCCACTCTGCATCAGGGATGAGTTGGTGCCCCAAGTTGAGGAGTGCGTTGTTCACGAGAACGAGAGATGGATGGATTGGGGCTACAGCTGCAGTGATGTGGAGGGAGTCCATCCTGGTGAAGAGTCACTCAAGCTGGGCTCAGAGTAGAGCTGCTGCTCATCCACATTGAAAGCAGCCAGTCCACGTGGTCTGACTAGGATGCCTCCTGGCTGAGGGGTTGTGGGCGTGTCCCAGGACCAGCACACTCTGGAGTTCCCCTGGATGAGCTGAGGAGAGGGAGGTGTGGGGGTTCTCTGCTTAGACTGCCAGTCTCCACGACCCAGCTGCAGATGAGTGGAAGTAAATGGATGGATGGCATCATGTTTATATCAAACTTACAATATTGTTTGGTAATAGTGTAATAATGCAGCTCGATTGTCTGTCCTGAGGTCTGTTCTGTAGCAAATACAAGAAAAACGTTTAAGAAAGCAAATAAGTCGGTGTTCTAAAGAATATGTTTCCTTACATCAGGTGAGATGAGTCCTCCGTCACAGGTGGTGCAGTCAGTGAAGATGGTCACCTGCAGGATCAAGGTAATTGGCTCTCCAACCCACATCCACTGTCACTGTACTGGAGGGAAGCTGGGACAGTGTTAAAGACTTTCTTCAGGCAGTAATGGAAATAAACCATCCTTAACATACTACAACACGCCAGCTTCTGTGTTGTTTGATCTGGAGACAATAAATACATTTATATTGATTATGTCAGTGATGTAACTACAATACAAAGCTACAGGAAGCCTAAACTTGGTTTAGAATAATTAAATCTGAGACTTTGTTTCATTGTGAGAATATTAAATATTTAAATATGCTAACAACTAAATATAACATTTAAATGTGATCATATTTAAAATATAATTAAATAACAAAAGCTACAGTGATGACATTGTACTCATTTGCTGTTCAGTAGAACAGGATGTTGGATGATCACCTGATTGTGGATTTGTGTGTTGTTAATTATTATGTTTAAATCATACAGTGTTTATATTAAATGTTGTGCCAGAAATCTCTAAAGTTCAACGAGATCAAACATAATGTGATTTAGTTGCATTTAATTAGTGTGTCAGCAAATTTTAAAAAGTTACCACAAATAGTTTTTGAATGTAGAAGTTGAAATGTTTGTCAGAGGGTAAAAGTTCGTCCTGCACAGTCAGAAACTTTGAGCACGATGTCGTTATCTTCAGTAAGCATTACTTCGTTTTTTGAGGCAACGAGTTTGCACAATTTTTTTTAAGTTCTGGGAACTAATGAGAGCCTCGGTGCCCCCCCAACCCCACCTAATACTAATAGGTTAGAGCGCAAGCAGCAGTGTGTTTGATGACGAGTAGTCTGAGGTCGGTATGTACGATCCCACAGACATGCTGTGAAACACGCCTGAATCTTTCCGTAGTGCCTGTTTTATTTACAGCCACATTAAAACTACAGAAGCTGAGCCGAGTGCTGACGAGCACATTTACATCCAGCTCTTCAAAATAAAAGCTGAAAGGTCTGTTTTATTGTGGAAAGTAAAAGTCACTGCAATTGGCAGATTGAGGCCCACAGGCAGCAGCTGGTGCTGACGGAGGGGAGGGCTGGTCAGCCGTGTCGTCATGGAGGAGATCAGGGAAATGAAATGCGATCGGCTCATCTGGTGCAGAACCAAAACATGGAAGAGACGATCAGAGAGTCTCAGGACAGGAAGCTGCCCTGAAGCAGAGCTGCTTCAGTCACGTTCAACGTGATGATAAAATCTGATGATGTCATAGCAGATCTTCTGACTGTGTCAGAGTGACGGGAACCTCTGGTTTCCATCTAAGTGAAATGTGATTGGTCGACTTCCAGTGAGATGCAAATCTGTCATCTGACTTCGAAGCTCATGGATCAGGTGTTCCTGACAGGTGAGACGGAGAAACTGAGGCGTGTCCTGTGTGCTCGGCCAATCACAGCTCAGTGACGACTGCAGTCAAAGCCGGCTGTTCTCCTTGTTCTCTGGAAATAATGACAGTTGTTCTCAAGTTTCTCTGTCTTTTATTTTGTATGGCACTTCCTGCTGTAACGTCTTCAGCTTATTCAAAATGCTGCTGCCCATCTCTTCACTATCACACGCAGCATCTTGTCTTCTCATCGTCGGCTTCCTGTTTATCACAGAAGTCCTAACGTTGGCTTATGAACGGTCCTGCTCCTCCATACCTCTCTGATGTTCTTCAGCCTTGTATTCCCTCGCCGGCCCTTAGATCAGCTGACCAGCTGCTTTTGGTTGTCCCGAAAACTAGGCTGGAACTTGGAGGAGAACTTTTTCAACTGTGTCTCCCAAACTTTGGAATACGTTGCCTTTAAATATGAGACAGGCATCTTCGCGTCCTGTTTTTAAGTCTCTTTTTCCGTTTGGAGCGGTGTGAGTCGATGTGCTCTTTGTTTTGTTTTTGTGCAGCATTTTGTGTTTTTAGATGTGCTCTTTAAATGAAAGCAGGCCTGTGATTACAGGACATTGAAATCCCAGAATGCACTGCAGCTCAGGTCCCGTTTCCGTGACAACACTGCCCACGCAGTCCAAAGGTCGCCTTGTTCGAGGGGAAGAAGTGACAGGTGAGCCTGGTCACGTGACCATCTTTGTGACTGCACCCACAACCCGATAGGCTGGGGCCAGACAGTGATGTTATCTGATAGGCTGTAACCGCGCAGACGGTTGAAAAGGAGAAGGAGAGAAGAAGAGGAAGGCAGAAGTCAAAGAGGAGAAACGGAGGAGCAGAACGAGAGGAGACGAGAGAGGAGGAGGTGATGGAGCGCAGCGTGATCCGTCTGACTCACTGTCAGAAGGAGATCTTCTGCTTCTCTGTGCCGGAGCAGTGCCCGAGCTGCGGGGAGGAGCTGAGGGGGAGCAGACTGCAGGAGGCGCCGGTCAGCCTCCCCTCCCCCTTCACCAACGGGCACAAGACCTCCTGCTGCCTGCTGGTCACACCTGCACACGACAACCTGGACAGGTAACACACACACAGGTGAAGGTACTCAGGTGTTTACACACAGGTGAGCACACTGCCAGGTACACAGTCAGTGTACCCAAAGGAACATGAAGAAGTTTGAACCAGTCATTATACTGGACCAGGTGATACGAGTATAACCAGTGTACCCAGTAGAATTACAAAACCAATCCTACCAGTCCAATCAGTGTACCCAGTGTAACCAGTCCAACCAGTGTAACCAGTCTAACCAGTGTATCCTGCTGTTTGATCCTCAGAGACTTTGATGGGGCGGCTGATCTTCACACCGGCATCTCCAACACCAAAGGTAGGTCTCTGAGGTCAGGGGTCACCTGGTGATCGTGGGCTCAGGTGCGAGGAGGCGAGCAGACAGGTGGAGGCTTGGTCAGGTGTCGTTTCAGCTTCAGATCAAACTTTCGCAGACAGTCACCATCCTCTCGTAATAGGACGCTACATGATCGCTGACCACGCCCCCGACCTGCCATATCCCTGATTTCATCTAATCAAAGACGTTCAAACACGTCTCAGTTCGGTCACGGCGACAGGAAGGACGAAGGCGAGTGCAGAGCGTCGGTGTCAGTCGGCGACTTTACCGACTGACACCAAAATCAAACTTTCAGACACGTTTAAACATTTCATTTATTTATTTATTTCACACTTGGTACAACAGTTTCCACAGTTAGTTCTTTCAGACAAACCAACCACACTTTCTATCAGTAAAGCAACCACGTGTGAAAAGCAGCAGGAAGAAGAAAATATTCTTATTAAACCCCGCCCCCTATCTACCATCCAACTTATATTGCAAGCGGGCACCAAAAGTCAAGGAACAAACTAACATTAACATTTATCTCCGGTCCTAACTCAAACCAAACAACACATTTACAATCAGAATGTACCACTCCACATAGTAACAAGGAGAAAAGATGAGTAAATAAAATAATGGATCCTTTTTCAATTAACTCCAATTTCATTCACATTCTTCATATTGAGTTATCGTTTTAAGCATGTAACACTTTTTAAAACAATGTAAATTTATACAACTCTTTAAATGATGATGAAGACACTTCCACAGTCGTATACCTCTAACCGTTGGACTCATTAATCTTTGTGTAGTCCTAGCTAGCTGATGCTTAAAATAAAATTTCCTTCTGCTGTCTTCTCCCCCGAACACATTAAAAATACTCTTTGTAACTTAAAAGGCAAAATATTACTTTTAGCCTTAAACATAATTAATAGTGTCCGTAGTTTCACTAAATCTCCTAATTTTAATAATTTCGATTTTATAAATAATTTATTTTTATGTTCTCTATATTCAACGTTATGAATCATTCAATCATTCATCTCAGACAGATGTGATCCTCCCACGCAGCGCCTGACTGATTTCAGCTCTGATTAACCTGCAGCCAAACAATGATCAATAATCAATGTGATCGATGACCCGTGGCCAGGGCTGGACTGGGACAAAAAATCGGCCCGGGCATTTTGACTAGAGACCGGCCCACCAAAAATGTGACGTCATTCAGGGGTAAAACCGCAAAGGATTCTGGGAACTTGTGGCAAGAGGTACTAGCGCATGCAGGCTTTCAATTGAACTCAGTTACACAGCGATAAAAAGAAACACAAAAAATGGCAAGAAGCTGTTGTATTATTAACTGCAATAGCCGGTGTTGTGCCAAAAAGTGATTGTCTGCCAAAAACTGATTTCCGGTATTTGCCAAAAACTGATTGCTCGTATTTAAACTGCTATAAGTAACTTGTTGGGCTATAATATGTGAAACATATGTCAAATGCATCCCTCATGGATGACATAAAGTCATCTCTCCATCTCCATCTCTCTCTGCTGCTCTTCTGTCTCCTCTGTCACAGACTTCTCCACCTTTGATGATAAATCAGCCTGGTGCAACATGTAAGGATTGGCACAATTTGTTAAGATTTTGAGGAGTTTGAGAAACTAACCTTAAGCATAAAATAAAATTTACTATCAGTAACTTCATAGCACCGCCCAGCAGTATATAAACTCCGTCATGCTAGCTAGTACGCAGTACCAGTTATTCTAAGCGACTGTAAAAAGTCAGCACAACGAAAACAAACTCCAACTAAACTTGGTTTATATCTGACACAGATAGACAGCAGGTCATAACTTCTTACCTGAAGTTCAGTTCCTCTGCCACTATGACCGGCGGCCGCCTCGGGTCTCTCCTCCTCTTGCCTCCCCCTTCCCTTATCCACCTGCTGGCCTCCACCACTTGCTGATGTTGCTAAATCTGTGGAAGCTCTGCCATAGCTACCGCCAAACAATTCAGTTATTTTTACACATTTGGCAGCGTCCGCCTGAAGGGCTTGTTACTTTTTGGCCCTAATTTTTTCTGCACCTCCTTTCCTTTTTTTGTTCTCCATTTTCTTTAGTTCGTCTATTGCTAAACAAGGGGGAGGGTGCATCCGACCTCCTCGGCTGTAATTGGTCCAGCCCAGAGTCGATCATGACCAATTGGCCAATCCAACACCTTTCATTATTTATACCCTTCCAAAAAAAAAATAAAAAAAAATCGATCGGCCCATAAAAACAAAAAATCGCCAGCGGCCCACCGGGCAAATGCCCGGTATGCCCGTGGCCAGTGACAGCTCCTCCTACCTGTGTGCAGGTGTTGTGTATAACTACACTCGCGGCGGCGTCCGCAGGGATCAGAGCGGCTGGGAGCGCAGCATCAGCGTCCCTCTGGTCCGACCCGACATGTTCCACCTGCTCGCTCAGTGGGACCAGTACCTGGAGCGCTTCTCTGACGGGCCTATGTGGGACCCTGCCTGGCACAGGTAACTCACACCTGACCTTCCTGACAGTATACCTGAGAGCTGTTTGAAGGGAAGCTTGAACGCGTTCTGTCGTTATGAGCCTCCCTTATGGGCAGAAATCTGTGCCATCAGAAACCGAATTTGAATAAGTTAAATTTGAATTTGAATCGCTCAGATTGAATCTGAATTGTAACTTGAATAAATTCTTTTGAAAACTGAATTTGAATTAGTCTAATTTGAAATTGAATTTATGGTTTGAAAATGATCGTCACTAAATTGAAATTGAATTTTATATTTTGAAAATGAATTGATTTGCTTTGAAACTGCATTTTATCCTTTAAAAATTCAGCTCTCGAATAATTTCAGTTTCACTTCTCACCATTCAGTTTCAGTTCTACAATTCAATTTCAGTTCCAAAATTCAGTTTTTTGGAACTTACATCCGGTTCCGGTTCAAGCGCAGATTAATAGAACTACGTTTTACTAGCGGACCGAAAGTGTTACCGACGGGAATCTACAGCGTCTTGAGCTGAATTAAGACTTCAGAAGTCATTCGTCATGTCGAATGACCAGCGGATAAACTCTCAGGTTGGTAATAAATGTATCACATGTATAAGAACAAGCGTCATGTTAACAAATGGTAGCCGTAAGGTAACTTTTATGCTTATTGTAGCTGCTAGCTAAAAACGCTAATTTAGCGTAGTTTGCCCTGAATTCAGCTTTGACAAACAAATATGATCGACTGTTTCTAGTAGAATTCCAAAGTTGTCATCTTGTACCCTCTCAGAGTACCCCCTCTGTATGCTTGCAGAGACCCCTACAGTAGGGAAACATGCAAAACGGTGTCCAAACCTTTGTATTTTAGCTTTATTTATGTCTTACACAGCATCCCAACTCTTTAGCTAACTTAATAACTTTAGCTAAAGTGAATAGTTAGTCTAATTCATTAGTGCAGCATTACTGGATCACCTCTGTTTGAAGTGATATAATATGATATACAACTATCACTGTGTTTAACTACCATAATAATTCTTAGGGTACTGAGTGCATGCTTAATTAGATTTTTTTTTTATTTATTTATTTATTTTTTTAAACATACTGCTCCATTAATATGTTTGACAGGCTGAAGTTGTCGGGTCACCTCCTAAATCAACCATCTCTTACAGGTGTTTTGTGCCAGAAATGGAGTGTCCACTGAAGACTGAAGATACTGAATTTCTACGCCTTGCCATTGATCCCTCTTGTGCCTTCATCTAGACAAGAGACATTAACTTAACCACTCTCATATGCTCTGTACCTACATCACCTTCCCTGACAGTCGTAGCTTGGCTCATCTGAGGGTGAAATTATAAGAATGTGTTATTTTGCAAAGTGCTCTCTAGGGTTCCTAAATAAAATATGGCATTGAGGTCTTTTTTTTTTTTTTTTTAATTAATCCCTTCTTCTGAAATATAAGAACCTCTCCTGGTTTTAATGGCACTTTGGATTTCTTTACTTTCTGTTCCACTTCCAAACCCAAATAGATGCTGACAAGCTGACACAGTAACATGGAAGAGGGAAAGAAGTTGGAAAGGACTACTACAAATAAACCTAATGCCTAACAATGAAAAGTGTAAAATAACAATAATAATAATAATAATAAAGATAAAAGATGAAGTAACAAGTTTTTAGTTTATTCCAAATGATCATCCAGATGTCTGTGACATGTGATGACAATTCAATTCAATTCAATTTTATTTATATAGCACCAAATCACAACAAAAGTCACCTCAAGGCGCTTCATAGATACAGAGAAAAACCCAACAATCATATGACCCCCTATGAGCAAGCACTTTGGCGACAGTGGGAAGGAAAAACTCCCTTTTAACAGGAAGAAACCTCCGGCAGAACCAGGCTCAGGGAGGGGCGGCCATCTGCTACGACCGGTTGGGGTGAGAGAAGGAAGACAGGATAAAAGACATGCTGTGGAAGAGAGACAGAGGTTAATAACAGATATGATTCAATGCAGAGAGGTCTATTAATACATAGTGAGTGAGAAAGGAAAAACTCAATGCATCATGGGAATCCCCCGGCAGCCTACGTCTATTGCAGCATAACTAAGGGAGGATTCAGGGTCACCTGGTCCAGCCCTAACTATATGCTTTAGCAAAAAGGAAAGTTTGAAGCCTAATCTTGAAAGTAGAGATAGTGTCTGTCTCCTGAATCCAAACTGGAAGCTGGTTCCACAGAAGAGGGGCCTGAAAACTGAAGGCTCTGCCTCCCATTCTACTTTTAAATACTCTAGGAACATGGAAATGACAAACACCATAATGGAAGGCCTTAGTCATCACATGCTTAAACTCATAAATTTTTGCATATGCTGAACAGGCAGTCAGACATGCTGAACAGGCAGTCAGACATGCTGTAACTGTGGGGTAGAAAACAGCATGAACACCATACGGCAGGGGTCTCAAACTCCAGTCCTCGAGGGCATGGAAAAGTTGCATGACACTGGCCCTTGAGGACTGGAGTTTGAGACCCCTGTCATATGGAATATGACAGGTGTGGTTGAACTGCATGAAGATTCTGAAGTTTCTCTTGTCTTCTGGCAGGACCGGAATGTGGCCTTGTCCTGTGAGCCACTGTAAGGATGTACTTAGAGTAGAACTGGACTGTCACCGGCCTCAGGCTCTTCACGCTTTTCAAAGACAAAGGAGTCATTTAGATAAAATATTAGATATTGTTTACCTGTAAATGCACAAAGTAAATTTAGAAATGTTATTGTCAAGAGTGAACAAGCACTGATAGTGTAATCTACAGCTGTGGCCAAACGTTTAGAGAATGAGAAGTGTTGTTTTCTTATTTACAAAGTTTGCTGTTTCAGTGATAGTTGTATATCATATTATATCACTTCAAACAGAGGTGATCCAGTAATGCTGCACTAATGAATTAGACTAACTATTCACTTTAGCTAAAGTTATTAAGTTAGCTAAAGAGTTGGGATGCTGTGTAAGACATAAATAAAGCTAAAACACAAAGGTTTGGACACCGTTTTGCATGTTTCCCTACTGTAGGGGTCTCTGCAAGCATACAGAGGGGGTACTCTGAGAGGGTACAAGATGACAACTCTGGAATTCTACTAGAAACAGTCGATCATATTTGTTTGTCAAAGCTGAATTCAGGGCAAACTACGCTAAATTAGCGTTTTTATCTAACAGCTACAATAAGCATAAAAGTTACCTTACGGCTACCATTTGTTAACATGACGCTTGTTCTTATACATGTAATACATTTATTACCAACCTGAGAGTTTATCCGCTGCTCATTCGACATGACAAATGACTTCTGAAGTCTTAATTCAGCTCAAGATGCTGTAGATTCCCGTCAGTAACACTTTCGGTCCGCTAGTAAAACGTAGTTCTATTAATCTGCGCTTGAACCGGAACCGGATGTAAGTTCCAAAAAACTGAATTTTGGAACTGAAATTGAATTGTAGAACTGAAACTGAATGGTGAGAAGTGAAACTGAAATTATTCGAGAGCTGAATTTTTAAAGGATAAAATGCAGTTTCAAAGCAAATCAATTCATTTTCAAAATATAAAATTCAATTTCAATTTAGTGACGATCATTTTCAAACCATAAATTCAATTTCAAATTAGACTAATTCAAATTCAGTTTTCAAAAGCATTTATTCAAGTTACAATTCAGATTCAATCTGAGCAATTCAAATTTAACTTATTCAAATTCAGTTTCTGATGGCACAGATTTCTGCCCATACCTCCCTCGCTGTCAGACAGGTTCGAGGTGACCCGCGGTGGTCGCCAGACACAGGCGTGTTTCGCCGCCACGGCGCCTTCACCACCATCACCACCATCACCTGCAGGTGTAGAAATCTGTCGACAGCTTTTCTCTCTGTGTGTCGCAGGTTTGATGAAAACAACCACAACTGCTTCAGCTTCTGTTTGCACTTTGTGAACGGCGTTCTGGCAGCCGAGGGCCGCGGCGCTCTGAGCAGAGACGACTTCACCCACACCTTCATCCTGCCGAGGATGAGGAGGGTGTCCAAATACACCACGCTGTACCGGCACATCCAGAAACACCAGTTCTACAAGGTGGACCGACAGCAGCACGCTCAGGGGGCGGAGCCCAGCAGCTGAGCAGCTGTCATTGGTCACATGTGACGCTTCAGTGTCAGACCTGATGTGCAATGAACTGACCTTCACACACGCACACACAGACACAGACACACAGCTTTGGTTCATGTCGGTGTGTGTAAGGATTTGAACCTGGGGCTGCTCGTCCTCCACCTGATCTTCTTTAGCTCGTTAGTTGTGTGAATTTTGACCTTTTGTTGTCCCTGAGCCACACCGAGGGTCTCAGAGGAAATTACATCTTTTATTTTATTCTGAAATAAAGTTTCTTAAATCACACTTCCTGCAGCTCTCCGCTGTTTTCCGCCGTGGAGCTGCAGGTTTTCACCCTCAGGGGGCAGAATGTGGCGGGTGGGGTCATCGCCATGACCGTGAAAGTACGACCATGCAGCATTTAAAGCATGGAAGTACTCACATTACTTTGAGTTTTAGTCCATAAAAAGTGATAAAAACATTAGCGTCCACTGTACACTCTGCGTGGGAAGAAAACTTCTTACAGCGAAACATTAAACTTCAGATCTGAGCGAGCACGCTGCCACGGAACGTGACATTCACAGAGAAACCCCCGGATCCTCCCACTGACATGACCGCTGTGGGCAAACCTCCACCCGCCCCACTCCTGCTAAACTGGTGACAATAAATTTAAGAGCCACACGACTCAGTGCTGCTGAATCTGTGATTTTATTTCTTTTCTGATGTGTTTTACTTTCATCTGTTGGAAAGAGTGTAAACACAAAACATGATTTTATTTTATATGCTGCAGGTGATAGGTTTAAATGTTAAACAAGTTAAACACTGTTGCATATAATTTAATATTTGCTTGATGCAAAGATTAAAACAAATAAAATAAGTTTTAAAAAGAGACTTTTTCATTTGATTACATTGTGATGGATTGTGCAGAAAAATAGAATTGGGCTGAAAGGTCAATTCAATTTTATTTATACAGCGCCAAATCACAACAAAAGTCGCCTCAAGGCGCTTCATATTGTACAGTACATACAGAGAAAAACCCAACAATCATACGACCCCCTATGAGCAGCACTTTGGCGACAGTGGGAAGGAAAAACTCCCTTTTAACAGGAAGAAACCTCCAACAGAACCAGGCTCAGAGAGGGGCGGGGCTATCTGCTGTGATTGGTTGGGGTGAGAGAAGGAAGACAGGATAAAGACACGCTGTGGAAGAGAGACAGAGGTTAATAACAGGTGTGATTCAGTGCAGAGAGGTCTATTAACACATAGTGAGTGAAGAAGAAACACCCAATGCATCATGGGAATCCCCCAGCAGCCTACGTCTATTGCAGCATAACTAAGGGAGGATTCAGGGTCACCTGGTCCAGCCCTAACTATATGCTTTAGCAAAAAGGAAAGTTTGAAGCCTGATCTTGAAAGTAGAGATAGTGTCTGTCTCCTGAATCCAAACTGGAAGCTGGTTCCACAGAAGAGGGGCCTGAAAACTGAAGGCTCTGCCTCCCATTCTGCTTTTAAATACTCTAGGAACAACAAGTAGGCCTGCAGTCTGGTAACAGAGAAGGTCTGTTACTTTATTACTTATTCAGGTTGTGTATCATGTTTTTAAAAAGTAACTAAGTAATAAAGTAACTAATTATGTTTGAAGATAAATAATCAGTAAAGTAACACAACACATATTCAGGTATTTATTCAGAAAACATGTTTTATTTGTATCGTTGTTCAAAATCCTGAAGTAATAAATGAGTTTTGCTGCTTTGACTCTGAGCTCCCACATTTATTATGTATAATTTTACACTTTGCAGGAGGAGGCCTCAAGTGTTTCTGTGATTCAGTGCAGACCAATCAGAACGCTTTCAGAGCAGGGGCGCGGCTAGGCTGGCGTGGAAACCAAAGCCATTTTTTACACATATGTAGGTGTTACATTCTTTAATGTGCACACGAAGGGTTAACTGATGGCACGACCACAGCTGGACTGGCCATCGGCCGGGCCGATGGTGATTTTTTGTTTTTATGGGCTGATGATTTTTTTTTTTTTTTTTGTAACAGTATAAACAATGAAAGGTGGTGGATTGGCCAGATGTTGGTCGATGTGTAAAAATAACTCAGTTGTTTGGTGGTGGCTGTGGCAGAGCTTCCACAGAGGCCAGTAGGTGGATGAGGGAAAGGGGAGGCAGGAGGAGGAGAGACCCGAGGCGGTCGCCGGTCCGAGTGTCAGGTGAACTGAACTTCAGGTACGAAGTTATGACCTGCAGTCTATCTGGGTCAGATATAAACCAAGTTTAGGTGGATTTTCGTTGTGCTGACTTTTTACAGTCAGTTACAATAACTCGTACTGCGTGCTAGCTAGCATGACGGAGTTTCTATACAGCTGGGTGGGTGCTATGATGTTACTGATAGTGAACTTTATTTTATTCATAAGGTTAGTTAGTAGAGTTTCCAACCGTCCTGTAAAAAACGGAATCTTCCCGCATTCAGAGAAATTATTTTTCGTTTCGTATTGAGCTGAAAAGAAACACAGTTTGTCCCGAACTTCAGCCAGGATGGAAAAAGACACAAAGCTGGAGTTATTCTGCGTCATTACGCTGTCAGCTGCCTCTTCTCCTCTCATTCTCTCCCCCTCCCTCTCCTGTTGCTCCTTCAATCATGAAACTGATCAATGATCAGCTGATCGGCTTTTCTCTCGTGTTTGTTTATCGCTCACTTTGCGCCAGAAAGAGGAAACCAGTGGATGTCGCGCTAAACAACAGCAGCACGTTCAAGCTTGATCAGCTGTTGTTAGAATTTATTTAATATTAATTTCTAGTATCAGCTGATGTTTGCTGGAGCCACAGCTGTAAAGCTGCTGGTCATGATGTCGGTTTGGATATGTGGTGAGAGGGAAACATGAAGATGAAACCAGGAGATGTCCTTACTGAATCATCAGAGCTGAACAGGTGATGGAGAAACAGGTTTACCTTTTAGGTGACATGGATGAGTTGAAGTTATGAACTGTTTCTGAGAGACAAATAACACCAGGATCCTTTTCTAAGTAGCTGACAGCTGGTAACTGTGCAGGGGCGGGTCTAGCAAAGTGTTGCCAGGGGGCCATGTAGGGCATTAACAGGGAAAGGGGGGCACAAAGAAATACTTTTCTTTCTTATTCTCATTTAAAATGCCAAATCTACGCCCTTGTCGCATAGACACATTAGTTGTGCCACTTCTTAATGACAGTATCTTAGCTAACAACCCCAACTACCAGAGATTCAACTTGTAATTAGCTAAAAATAACTTAGCCTACTGGTGAGAGGGACGTTGCTAGCTGGCAGTTTTATCAAGCGATTGAAATTTCCACATTCTGACACTTCAAATGCTTCAGGAGCTGTCTGCTCAGCGCAGCATCAGCACCACGGAGATACACGGATACATCCGTAAACTTGAGACTGATCAATCCAGAAAGCTTTAATGAGCAGCTGGATTTGTCTCGCATTAACTGTTTGGAAACAGAGGACATCGAAATGCAGCTGATTGAACTGAAAAGCTCGACTCTGTGGGGGTCAAAGTTTGCAGAATTACTGGAATCCACAGCTGTGCGTGTTCATGGAGCTGCATTTTCACCTGCTGGACATCACACCTGACAACTTTAACTGTCTTCAGAACATTGCAGAGGCCTTATTGACAGTATAGCGCTTTTTACTAGTCCCTAAGGACCCCAAAGCGCTTTACACAACCAGTCATCCACCCATTCACACACTGGGGCGCACTGACAGAGGCGAGGCTGCCGGACACTGGCGCCACCTCTGACCACCACCAGTAGGCAACGGGTGTCTTGCCCAAGGACACAACGACCGAGACTGTCCTCGAACCGGCAACCTTCTGATTACAAGACGAACTCCCAACTCTTGAGCCATGATCGCCCCTTGGCTCTACATATCTGTGTGAGCAGATTTTCTCTCACATGACTGTCCTCAGGTAGCCGTCTGAATGCTGGAGACCAGAGATCACATTAACATGTGTGTCTCTGTACTAAAAAACATGCCATATTGGCCCAGTTAATTTTTCTTATCATTGATGTGAGGAGACCATAAACAGCATTTGCATTTTCTGTTGTTCAGTTCATTTGCTGTTATGGATAAAAAGTGTTTTGGGTTTTTTTGTTTCAAAATAGCTGATAACTATTCGCTGATAGCTGCCAACATCTGCGAACAAATATCCAAATATAATTCTATAAAGTTGTTCTATACAGTGTGTAACTGTTGATATAGAGCGTTATTAACGTTTGATTTTACATTTATTATTCATTTTTTCTCACCTTGTCTGTTTCATTGTTTTTTCAGCACAACCTACAACTGATCTGAAATCACACAAGAACATAAAAACGTCCATTTTATTTTAAAAACTTATGCACAAATTTGATAAACAATAAAGTTTTACACAACTACAGACCTAAAAATGCAGCCGATGCATCTGGTGATTTTGGTACAACCTTTTAAGAATACTACTAAAACTAAAATTAAAGAACAATCAGGTGACACAATAAGATGCCCCACAGTACAAAAAATAGTTTGTCCACCACAAGACAGAGGAGAACCCCCACAGGGATAAACCTGCAGGTCTGACAACAGGAAGTGGATCACTCGTCCTGGAGACAGAGTTTACACTGCAGTCTGCCTTTGTGACGTTCATAAGTGCCCTCACTGACACACAAAACAAAACAAATGACTACACAACACACTAACTACACACTCCAAACATGACAAACATCACAAATCTCTCACATCTCACGACTCGCTGTCCATATCCCTCTCTATCTCGCTCTAAAAAAATCATTGCATATATTTTTTATAACTCTGGTTTTAGTAGCCTGCTCAAAATGTGCTCTGGCACAGATGTGGGCGGGGGTGACATTATACGATATGTGTTACTATTTATATTTAGTGTTAACTTGTAGCTAGGCTCTCAAAGTGTTAATGCTAACTTATTTTAATAAACAACATTATCACATGCTAGTGATGGGTCCAGCAACACTGACGCACCGACGCTTGTATCAAGCTCACAGAGTGACGCCTGTATCGGTGCGTGCGTCGCGTTAAGAAAAAGTCACGTGATCGATACAGCTGCTGTAATGCTCATTGCCAACGCGCCAAACTGTGTTTAAAAGGTACCGCGTCCGCATCTGTCAACGGAACGAGTCGCCACCAAAAAAACCCACAAAATTACTCTCGCAAAGATAAAAAATAAAATAAAATACACATCTCTCCATAACAAAATGGAGCCCGAAAGAAAAGTTTCTGCTGTGTGGGATCATTTCATTTTGATCTTTTAACTGCAAATAATTTGTCTGTCTTCGTTTCAGTGTAATCTATCAGAACAGGAAAAACAATAATGTGACTTGCAGTGTAAATTATTTATTTCATTTTATGCAGGTTAAATGTCGCATCTGTTCTGCGGAGCTTTTTACACAAACACAAGCACCTCCTCAGTGTTTAGGCATTACAGAGCCAAACATGAAAACGAGGAGACAATCACACCGTTAATGAACACAGGTCAGCCTATATTGACACTGAACAGCTTTATCATATTTTTTGTATTAATATGTGTTTTATTATTTTGAAATCAAACAGCCTGAACACTGTTCTGGACCAGGCAGTCCTGAATTTTATTATAAAGGACTGCCAACCCCTTAGTATTGTGGAGAGTGTCGGAGAGAAACATTCCAAGATCAGAGGATCCTTTAACGTACTGGGGGAAAAGGAAGACATCTTATCTGAACCTTTTCCACCTGGCTTTACAGTTTTTGTACCCCAGCTTCATCTGTGCCTGTGAGTTTTCCAAAGCTGGGGAAATGGTGTAAAAAAAAAAAAAAAAAAACACAGTAGACTGAATGCAAAAACATTGGATATACTTATTTTTCTGAATAGAAATTTATAAACTCTGAGTCAATTACATTTAAATGGGTAATATTATATTCACAATACTTTCATTTTCACTTAATGTCATTCACAATATATTTTAAAGATGTCTGCAATGTTTGCAATGTAAAAAAAATAAAATGATTCCATGGAAAGTACAACACCTTACAGTGTATACAAGTATGACTAGGTCATTGAATCAGTGTCTGTTGTGAGTCTCAAGTAAGTTGCCTGCAATGATATTTAAGGTCCAGCAGGTGTCAGTATGGAGCAAAACAGCAACACTGTGTCGACACAGTATCGATACAGTTTGGGGAATGTGCTGAAACGCTTCAGGAGGCCTCATTTACCCATCACTATCACATGCAAACCCAGGGAGGCAGTACGGGTGTCGAGAGATTATTTTAGGGTGCCACCTCGTAGATCCGCCCCTGTTTCAGAGGCTTTTAGTGGCAGATAGATGGAGTGCATCCACACAGGTGGTGCTGGCAGCGTGGATGGATCGATTCATTACCGGAGGGACAGCTTCCGTTTTTAGCCTGACAGGAAGTGTTCGTCAGATTCAGGATGACAGGAGCCCGCAGGGGGCGGTAACGGGTTACGGGAAAAGAAGAAGAAGAAGAACTGGAGGTGGAACTACACGGAGGAGACCGACAGTTCCTGTCGGACAGAGATTCGGTGAAGCCACAGCCAAACAAACCGCGCGGAGGCTAACAACTAGCAGTGCCAAACCCGCAGTCCCGGCCCGGTCCGGTTCGACCCCAGGCAGCATGTACGCGGACTTCCGAGCTCCCCGGCGCCGCCTCCGGGTCACGGAGGAGCTCGAGGCTCCGCTGCCGCTCAACCCGCGCGAGAGGAGCCACTTCCAGGCAGAGCTCCTCAATCAGCACGTGCTGGTCTGTGATCCGGAACACAGCCAGAAGATCCACGACCAGGTCTGACCACACCCACCTCACCTGAGCCCCTCCCATCTCCTGCAGAGCTAACAGCCGCGCGTGAGAACACGGGCACAGACGGTCACGGGGTTCGTGTAGTGACCGTTGGACACAAACTGGGGCTGAAACAACATATCAAACAAGCACATATTGCCTTGTTTGCATTAGAAAATTTGGATTGATGTATACGAGGTTTAGCCAGTAAGATTAGTAAATGAATCAAATAAACTTCGTTTGCTTCATTTCCAGGGTCAAAAAAGCCAAACAATATTTTTCCATAACAAATAGAGCGGTCAGAATAGATCATAGAAACAACAAAGGCACAGAAGTCGTGCCAGGAGAGATAAAGAACATAAACAAAGGTCACATGATTGCTGGATTTTTCTCTGTATGTATTATTGTACGATCTACTGTACAATATAAAGCACCTTGAGGTGACTGTTGTTGTGATTTGGCACTGGATAAATAAAATTGAATTGAATTGATGCACTTATGACTAAATCAGAATCCTTTATTAATAAGAGTAAGAACAATAAAAGACTCAACTAAATTAAATATATAAATTAAATACAATATATTACAAAGTCACAAAAAATAAGAAATAGCACTGCTAAACAAATAGCTCAATGATAAATATCCAGATTATTACAGAGATTAAATATACATGATTGACATTTTTCACTCTAACCTGTAAAACGTTGTTTTCACTGTGGAGGACGTATAAACACTGTAACTACTCCACCATGTGTGTGTATTAGGTGGAGTTGCACAGAGATGACTTCTTGTGTCATTCAGTGGTGCATTTTGGGTAATCTCAGTCTCCCACTGAGCGTGTTCCTGTGACTGGCCAGCATGTCATGGAGTGGGTGGGAGGTATTGTCCAGCATTGTCTTTATCTTGGACAACATCTGCCTCTCAGACACCACCCTAACGGAGTCCAGCTCCGTCCCCACAACATTACTGGTCTTGTGATCAGTTTATTCAGTCTGTTGGCGTCTGCGACCCTCAACCTGCTGTCCCAGCATGCAACAGCACAGAGGATAGCGCTGACCACAACAGGCTCATAGAAAATCCTGAGCATTGTCAGACAGATGTTGAAGGGCCCCAGAGGTTCTGGCCCTTCGTGTAGAGAGCAGAGGTGTTTAAAACCCAGTCCAGTTTATTATCAGTGTGTACTCTGAGGGATTTATAGTCCTCCACAGCGACGCCCTGGACTGAAACAGGGCTCAGGTTTTAGAGATGACAATCATTCATGTGTGCTCACAGCTCAGCCAATCAAATTGGAAAGAGGCTTAGTCCCGCCCACTGCTCTGCCTGTATCCACCTTAGTGCAGCCAGGTGCTGACAGCTGAACACCTGTGCTCTTTTCAGGGTTACTTTGGTAAAGGGGTTCTGTCCAGATCCAGACCGGAGCACAGCATCTCCAACCAATGGGAGCGTGAGTTTACACCTGCACAATGACATCATCTCCGGCCTCCTCCAATCAGGGCTGCTCTCTGGAGTCAGCTGGTCTCTGTTTCTGTTACAGAACACGAAGGCGTGTTTCTACCTGTGGTCTCACAGGCCAGGTTAGTGACACCACTTCCTGTCTATATTCTTAATCACACATCTTCCTGTTGTCGTTTGCTCACACAGTGATGTCACCTCTTACCTCACAGGTATGAGGAGCTGCTCAAGTGGGCGGGGTCAGCTCTGTCTGCTCAGGGATGGGATGAAGAGGCTGTTCATCAAACCCTGCTCAGGCTTTCTCAGCCAATACAAATGGAGGATGTGAGGAACCAGATGGGAGGGGAGGGGGAGGCAGAGGAGAACGGTGAAAGGGGGAAGGAGGAGCCGGAGCAAGAAGGAGGAGTCAGCCCCCAGATGAAGAGGTCAAGACGGGGGTCAGAGGTCGAGCCGGAGGCCAAGAGAAGCTGCAGGTAGAGTGTTTTGTTTCACTGCACTGAACTCAGTCAATTTTAGATTCTGCTTCATTTACCTGACAAACATGAGAGGACAAATAAAACCTAAAACTAAAACACTATGTCGTTGCTTCTTCGGCTGAATTTGGCCGATTATCGTCAGTAATTTGACTCTAAACATCTGTGCAGGCAGACAATGGCATTCAGGCCAAAGTTCATAAACGGGTCCATGTGGTTTCTCCTCGTGTTATGGCTCTCAGCACAGTCAGGTGGTCTAGGTTTATGCAGATGATGCAGTTCAGTTTGTGTGAACCAGTTCTCTGTGAACACCTCCAGCTCAGAACAGGACTCCGACTCCAGTTTGGACTGTGATCCTGACTCGGATCCTGATCCTGCTCCTCTGGTTCCTGGTCCTGGTTTCCTCCTGGTGGTCTCTGACAGTGAGGTGGGTCTTCATGGTGGAGGCTGACCGGATGTCTCGAGAAAAAAAGTCCTTGTTTTAATGATCGCAGGAAGCTGGAGTTAACATCTGATCACTGTGTATGTACGCGCAGACTGGAGGCGGGGTCAGGGAGGTGAGGCGGACACCGTTCTTTCTCTCCGAGTACCTGCAGCTCAGTCTGGAGGAGGTAATGCACCGTTTTTCTCATGTAGTCGTCTTTGACGTGTGTGTGTGTGTGTGTGTGTGTGTGTGTGTGTGTGGGGTGGGGGGGGATTTCCAGTTGAGCAAACAGCTGTTTAAGTGGAACTTCAGGTTCAGGTGTTCAGACATTGTTTTTCTTCTTGTTTTTATGTCACGCTAACATAGCTGTGTCGCTAGCCACCACGTAGCACATCATCATATACCAGCTAGCCCAACTTCCGTAACCCTACAAACTGCTGCTTAGCTTTCTGTCTTCATTTATGTCTGAAGTGACAGCAGAGCTGTACGTTTGAATCTCTGTCAGAACATGCTATATCATGTTTAGGTGGACGCTAGCGAGCTAACTTCCTGCTAACTTCTAACTCTGTTAAACTTCATAAATTCTGTTTTCATGGATGCCTGGATGTTAAACTTCATTGTTACACCTGGTAAAGCAGCAACGCTGATCATTTTATTACAGATGAAAGAATTTAGACACCTCCACGATGACAGCATCATCCACTCCCACAGGTAGATAATGGTGATGGTTGTCTGAAGGCTGTGTGGTTTCAGGCTTTCAGCTGCACTGAGCAGGTTTCACAGTTACTTCCAGGGGTGTCAGACACACAGCAGGTCCTACATTACCAACAATCCTCAGCTCCGTCAGGTTTGACAGCGGTGAGCTCCTGCTCCACCTGAACAAGCTGAGATGTCAGTGAGGTGTTCAGAGCTGCTGTTGGAGTCACAACAGGTTCAGGTTCTTTGTCTGTGTCGCCCTCAGGCCTTCTTCCTGGTCTACAGTCTGGGCTGCCTGTCCGTCTACCTGCAGCAGGTAACTGTCTCTCTCTCTCCGCCTCATGTGTTTCACTCAAAGCTCCTCCCACTCTGACCTTATTGCTCTACTAACCTCTGATTGGTCAGGAACCCCTGTCCATCGTGCAGCTGTGGAGGACGTTTCGGTCCCTGCGTCCTGATTTCGTCAGCTCCTATGCAGTCTATCATCACTTCCGCAGCAAGGGGTGGGTCCCTAAAGGAGGGGGCGGAGCCAAGTATGGCGTAGACCTCAGTAAGACAAACACACAAACACTTGGGCAGGGGTTGCTATTAGGGCTGGGCCATATCATACCGTTCACGGTAACACCGGTACAATGTTAGGCAACAATAAGAAAATGAAATATCGCGATAGAATATGGGTAAAACGCGCATGCACAGTGCCTTTGTTTACATACGCACATGGCCAAAAAAGCACGGCAGATCTTTGAGTAAAACAGATGAACCAGAATTGGTTTGTAAAAATGGTGCCACTTCAGTGATGTGGAACTGGTTTGTTGTTTGTCCATCAGATACCCACCAAAGCACATTTTTTATAGAACATGCAAGCGGTATTTGTCGGACTAAGGTGCTCGTAAATCTGGGAGTAATCTGGGTCCTAAACTCTGTCTCTTCAGGTCCCAAAGTCAAACGAACACTGCAGCATCACTGAGAGTTAAAAACTGTCTAAATTCTTTAATCTGTAATAAAATGATCAGCATTGCTGCTTTACCAGGTGTAACAATTAAGTTTAACATCCAGGCATCCATGAAAACAGGATTTATTAAATGTAACGGAGTTAGAAGTTAGCAGGAAGTTAGCTCGCTAGTTTCCACCTAAACATGATATAGCATGTTCTGACTGAGAGATTTTTGAAACTAATTCAAACATACAGCTCTGCTACCACTTCCAACATAAATGAAGACAGAAAACTAAACAGCAGTGACGTTTGCAGGGTTACTGAAGTTGGACTACCTGGTATATAATGTTGTGCTACGTGATTGCTAGCGACACAGCTATGTTAGCATAACATAAACAGTGAAGCTGGAGGATGAAGGCCAACTTTTTTCCACTCGATAAAAGTTAACGTGAGGGTTCCTGATGGTTAGAGACAAATGCGATCGCATGGCAGGATGCTGTAAACGGACCAAACTTCAGTCAGGAGAACAACTGAGATAATCCATCCACAATACCAGGTTAGTCATTCATATACTGCAACAACATGGGAACAGAGCAGCTGTGATAGAATACAGCATTAATGAATCAATGGTACAGAAGTGGAGGAAGCAAGAAGAATGAGTTGAATAAAGTTTGATTTATGTGACTGCTTTGTTTCGCTTAATGTGCCTTATAATCCCATGCACTTTATGGTCCGAAAACGTTTTTATTTGGCACACTGCAGTTAATGTTGCAAAGCAGCTTTTTTTAACTTCAGTGGATATCATACATGGTTATGCTCAGGATATATCAGCCCATTTCTACTGGAAATGCCTTTTGGTCAAACCTTAAGCAAGGAATTTGCATTTGCACTGTTAAATTTTTACATAGCTTTAATGCACAAAAAACAGCTGCTTGTTTAAGTGAAAATAAATGGATGTTTTTTTTTTTTTTTTTTGCGCTAGTAAAGTTGTGGAGTTGTATTTTGTCTCACATCAATTATATCGTCAGTTATATCGTTATCGCAAATTTTCAAATATATATCATGATAAATACTTTTGGCCATATCGCCCTGCTCTAGTTGCTATTAGTCAGAAAACGTGAATGAACCCCAGAGATGGAGCCTAAACTCATGGGCGGAGTCTAAAGTATGACTGGCCAGGTGTGATATCTGACCATGCTGTGTTTGTTTTCAGTGTTGTACAGGAAAGGACCACCTTTCTACCACGCCAGGTAGCAAACACACACACACACAGCGGTGATTCTATGGAGGGAAGCATCTTTGCTTTCAAAGTATTTCAGATATTTTCTGTTTTAAACTCGTGACCTTTGACCTCTCTGATTATTCTTAGGGTCCATAACTTTGTCTCCATCCTCTTCCTGTAGCTACTCTGTGGTAATAGAACGGGCTGACGAGGCATTCAGGGCCTCACCGTTGCGCCCGTTTTCGTGGCGTTCTCTGGCAGCTCTCAGCAGGATTACCGCCAACGTGTCGAAGGTACACGCCATCAGAGCGATCCCGCGTGGACTGAACTCTCTGCTCTTGGTTTCCTCAGAGAACCGCCTGTGTTTGTCTTACAGGAGCTGATGCTGTGCTACATCATCTATCCAGCCGACCTATCAGAGGCTGAGCTGGACTCACCTGTGTGTCTGAGAAGGCTGAAGGTCCAGGTAAGAAACCAGAACTGAAACTATCGATAATAGGGGGGGGGGGCTAAAACAGCTCCCAACAGCTAAAACAGGATCAGATAAAGAAGGATTATTTTGATCTGTGACTCATGCAGAGCTGATGCCTTCTGCACACAGCAGCGGGGGGTGCCGTCGTTTGGGACATTTCTTCATGACCGACTCTAAAGGCATCGAACTGGCATCTTTCGCTCTTTAGGCAGATGCGTGAACCACTCATGGAGCTCCTCTAAGCAGGATAACATGGAGCTGGAATGACCGTGCCTTATTTTAGACGAGGAGAAGTCAAAATGTTCAAACTCCCTGTCGTGTCTTGATGTTCAATCATTCAGGGGAGGAAATCCCAAAATGTTGATTCTGTTCACCTGGATGTAGTCAGTGGGAGAACTGTCATTATCAGGTGACTTCTTCAGGCTCAGCTGACTGCAGCTCCCCGACCCTATGAACGGGCACCAAACTCGTACCCGGCTTCTGCACCTGTCTCGCTTTGTGACTGTTAGTCTGTGCATTATAAATCAACTGATCATGAACCCAGTGCTAGACCTACATGGTCCATTCCATGCAGCGGCTTGGTCGTTCTCCCTGTTGTTCTGACCACGTCCCACCAGGACGAGACCCTGAATCACACCCCGAGACAGTCCTGGAGCCAGTGTGGAAGGACCACGTGACCTTTGAGACGCTGCCTCTGAACCCGAGAGCCCGATGAGCCGTAGAACATGGATGTAGAAGCAGTGGTTGCCATGGAGCTGAAACCCAGGGTTAGGAGCTGCTTCCATCCCAACATTTCGGTTTTTAGGTCAACTTCATGCAGCTCCACCCGCCAGTAACAGCTGAGGTCATTAGCGTCCATCACACTGATCAACACTTCAGGAGGAGTGTCAGGGGTCAGTAAAGCTCCTGTTTCAGCAACACTGACGTATCGACCTGTTATCAGGGATGTTAACATGTTAGCATGAGCTACTTAACTAAGAGCAATTACCCGTTAGCCACGTTAACCATCTGCAAATAAAGAGTGAGACCAGAGCAGAGCAGCCAATCAGCCGAGCAGAGCTGATGAGGACTCATGTGACTCGATGAATAGAAGCTCCGCCTCAATGACCAAGTTGCTAGTAATGCGGGCGGGGTTTAGGGTTGCCTGCTGGTGAAACACTTTGGTGATGTAGTTTTGTCTCCACAGGAAGTGATCGTCAGCAGGTGGGTTTCCTCTAGAGAGCGAGCGGAGCAGGATGACATCTAATTGGCTGGCGTGAGACGCTTACGAGGTCATGAAAGGGTGATGTCACATAAAAGGTCATGAGGCGTCAAATAGAATCTGTGTTTTCCGTTAAAAGACTTTAATGACTGAAGAAAGAAGAAATGTGAGCCCTCTGCCAGCCTCTCACCCTCACCTGTCCAGCTCCATGACAGGTGGTGATCAGCTGAAAGGTGTCAAGGAACAGTCATTCACTGACCTTTGACCCCAGGCCTTCAGGTACATGATTGGACCTGAATGCCTGTGTTTGAATGAAGTTCACACTCTGAGTTTTTACGTGCTTTGATGAAATGCTGCCATACCTGTGCGTTGCAGGTGACTTTTCTGTTTCTAATAAAGGTGAACACACCTGAATCTGCCTGTTTGTTGTGACTTCTGTATCACTGCACCACAGCACACTCATCATTTCCACACAGCGATGGTTTGTTTGAAGGGTTTTATGTTCTGACCGTGCAGATCAAAGGACGTAGAACCTCTTCGAGAACTCACGTGAGAAGAGGTGTGACTGAGTGTCTTTAAGTCTTCATCGTGATGATGATGAAAGCAGGTTCCCTCTGCTCTCCGGCTCCATCATGGAGCTCATTTGAATCTTTTCTTTTGGTATTCATCCTTTTATTTCCATTCACATGTTTTGTGATCATGAGCGATTGTTGCAGTTCTTCCACGTGTGGATACTGTTGAAAGGGAGCTGACGTCATCATATTTTTGGATTGGGTAGCCTAGAAACGGATGGAAATAATAAAGACATTTTTATAGTACTTTAGTATTTTGAATTCTTGGCTGCGGTGTTTGTGAGCGGCAGATTCAGGGAGGCGTGTCCCGAGCGAAAGGTGTCGCCCTCTGATTGGCTGTTTATTAACGTGGTCAAAGTCAAACTGCTTTAGTTTGTTTGATTTTGGGGTATCTCACAGTTTTCAGTTTCTGTAACTCCGCGGCTGTTTTGTTTTGATCTCGCTGTATCCAGATCTCGCGAGAGCACTAGCCCTCCCGTCGTTCGCCATTATAGCTAAGAGAAGCGTCCCCCGGACGAGCACCGGAGAGGCTCCGTTACCCGGACACAGACACGTTTTGCTCGCTGACACCCGCCGAGCCACTCTGCATCCAGGTAAGCCCGGTACCGGCCTGTCCGCCGGGCTTCAGCCCGACTCGGAGCCCGCTAGCACGGAGAAACGGCGGAAGGCCCGCTCCTGTTAGCATGCTGAGCTTGCTGCTTGCTGTGGAGGACTCAGGTGACACTCACCTGGAGCCTCCCGGCCGAGCCCGCGCAAACACCGGACTCACCGATGGTGGTTTTCCGGCCTGGGGGGGGGTCACTGAGCGCGTGTTCACCTGAGAGGCTAACGTTAGGCTCACAGCCAGGTGCTGTTCACCTGTCTGTGAGTCATGCTACGCTGAGCCTCCGGGAGTCCAGGTGTAACGTTTACCTGCTGATCCCGTCATCAGATGATGTTTGTCTACACTTTAAGTATATTCTGACAGGCGTAACAGTGACGTCAGACACGTGTCGCCAGGTATTTTTGTTTACCTGTTTGGTCACCATGGTAACTGATACTGATAAGCTGGTAATGGATTTAACTTGTACCTATTGGACAGCTGTGACAGGTGATTAAACTCTTTATCTCGGCGTGTGCATGTGTAGGTGCGCAGGTAGCAAGATGGCAGATGACCTGGACATCGAGGCGATGCTGGAGGCGCCATACAAGAAGGTGAGCGTCTGTTTGTCCTTTGCTCATGAGACTGTCAGCCGAACTCTGCTGCTCCACCCACTGCTGCTCACCTGACCCCACCTTCAGACGTCAGTAAGCAGTTTAATTGGTCGCGCAGTGTTAAGGCTCTTTGACATCACTTCCTCTCTGGACCTTCCACGGGGATCCAGACTGACACCAGGGCTGCGTTCCAAAAGTCCCTCCCATCTCCTATTCCTAACCACTTTCACTTTTCCGTGTTGAGGACTTAGGAAAAGAGAGGAGCCGTGCACAGAGAATTGAAATGACCTCACGCTCTTCTCTCATTAACAGCGTGGCGCCGAATGTCTGCCATGTTAAAACTGCAGACATGCAGACAATGGACTACAAAATGTACATCTTACTTCGCCACAACGTGTTGTGACCCTGATATTTTATGGAGGTCATAGAAATGGGAACAGCCCGTTTAAAAATGCCCAAAAGAAAAAGTCTGTGAGACACAGTTTACTGCAAACTGCTCAGACTAACAGTGAAAGAGTCCCGCCTTGTTTAATAGAGTAGATGGAAATCAGATGAGTGCGTGGGCGGCTCGTACAGTAACATGGTAAGTGGGACGGCTCGTGATCAGACGGTAAATGGCGTTCCTGTTCTTCTGCACATCGTCCAGGTCAGCTGTTCACACAGACTTCAGTTTGTAATGATGCAGCTCTCCTGTAGATGAATCCCGAGCTCCACCTGAGTCCTAATCCTCAGACCCTCAGACCTTTGCACAGTGCTCACTGGTTTCTGTCACAAGAGTTATTTGTTAAATCCAAAGCAGACTGATTCTCCTTCAGCCTCCTCTCATGTATCTGCCTCGCTGTGTTCAGAGACAAACACTTGAACCTGAGCTCACACTGGATTATTTTGTTAGCGGGCCTGCAGCGCCCTCCCTCGCCCTCCCTCGCCCTCCCTCCTCAGGATTGTTGAGCCACTAATTAACATTCTCTCAGCCGATTGTTGGTTTTTACTGTGAACTGCTAATTGTTAGATCACCCTGTGATGTCACAATAATTTACCTCATTTAATAAATCTGTCCAAAAGGGACTATTGGAACGCAGAGTGCAGCAAGAGGACTCTTATTTTGAAAAAACTGTAATATATAAAGACAAGTGCCAGATAAGAGTGTATTGCAGCAGGAAACCATGGAGGAGGAGTCAGAGAGGAGTCTTAGTTTAAAATCGGTGTGTGAATCTTGAGTGAGTAACAGAAAGCTCTGTCCTCATGTTTGTGACATTTAATGAACAACAAACCTGAAACTTTAAAAAGTTGATCTGATCAGATCATCCATATCGGTTTGGCGCCGCGGCGAGAGGAGGAGAGGGTTATTGCAGAACCACCTGAGGGATCCCGAGGAGATTCAGATATTTTCCTCAACATGAAAAACCTCAGCTAGGAGGCGTTCATCTCAGCTCAGTTCCACTTTATTTGTAGAACACCAGCAGTCGTGTACAGGTGCTGTAAGGTAAGGACAGTGACAGAGACGCCCCCCTGTGTGCACACATGTGGTGACAGTGGCAAGGAAAACCTTTCAACGTGAAAAACCTCTGGCCGCTAAGCCCCTCCCCCTGTCTCCTCTCTGATCTTCACTCACGTCACGGTCGAGCCGTTACGTTTGTGATTTTCCTCCGTGTTCATACATTTTTGCGTCGACCAATAAAATGTCACCGTTTTTTAACGCTGGGTTTCATTTGCTTAACGTTCACCGTTGTTTATAAATGATGATTAATATGAAGACGAAGCACAGCCCGTCTGCTGGCTGATGGTTCAGCTGATACGTGATCATGTGACCAAACACTGCCTGAAATCCGCTGTGGCGCTGTGAGCAGCAGAGCGCGGCTGACCCTGATGATGATGTTGATGATGACGCGTCCTTCACATAATTAAACGCACATCTATCTCTCTTTGTAGACTTGCCTAACGATTTCTCACCTCTGCTCCCCTGAAAGCCACTGTGATCTGTCTCACTCAGAAGGTAGTAAAAGTCCCCATCATGCATTGCTGTACTCTGGTGCCCATGGTAACATGACTGTAGTTCCCTTGGTTACACTGTCACCTGCTTCTGGTCCGACCGACCCCCTCATCCCTTCCCCCTCCACTGGTGAGGTAGTGCAGAGGATTCTGGGAGATGAAGTCGAACAGTGAAGAGTTAGCTTAGCTTAGCATGTGGGTGGTCAGGACGTGGGGGTGGGTGGGGCCTACCTGTGTGCAGGTGAGCAGCAACGTTGCTCTCTGCCAGAGGGAAGCGCCGCGATTTAGAGCAGCAGCTCTGCAGGAAGTGCACAGTGTGACCTTGCACAACACAGGTGTGACTTAACACAGGTGTGCAGCTATTCAGTTTAATCAGATATTATTTATGTAGTGCAGGTGAGGGCGTGTCCTAAGCTCTGGTTCTGGTTCTTGGCTCTGAGTGACTAATGCCTCTTTTCCACTACTACCTGCTCCACTCAACTCGTTTTCTGTTGTTTTCCATTACAAGTAGCACCTCGACGTGTTGCTATAGAAACGTGGCCGAAAGTCTCGTAGTGTCATTCGTATGTGACACGATCAACGTAACAGCGGAGGATGGCGTCCTCGCTGCTGCACGGCGGGATGGTTTGTGCAGCGTTCTCTGGTTTAAAAAAATGGCGCGTTTGATTTCTGTGTGGGAGACGCTCTTGTGACTCATCGAGTGATGCCGCTCACCGGCCAATTGCTGGCATGCAGTCTGATGACGTCACAGTTTTGGATCGGCTCAGATCTCCTGGATCCCCGGCCAAGTAGGTATTAAAAGAGTAAAGTACCAGGTACTTTTTTAGGTACCAGGTACTTTTTTAGGTACCAGGTACTTTTTTAGGTACCAGGTACTTGCAGTTCCTGGAAAACCCTAAAACCCGAGCGAGTAGAGAAGGTGCGAGTGGAAACAAGGCTGTAATCCTCCTGTCTGCTTCAGGGCGTCACAGGAGTTTCACACACCTGAAGAGCAGCTGGACTTTGGAGTGTGTGTGTCTGACACACACACACACACACACACACACAGCCCCTCCCCTCCTGTTTGAATGACGCTCATTAAACTGTTTATATTTTCTCCTGTCCCCCCCACCCCCCACCCTCTACACTCCCTGACACCACCTCATGCTGTTCTCTGTCGACCCCGCTTAGGAGGACGCCAAAATCTCGAGCCCCAACGGACAGGACGAGCGCTCCAAGAGGTATTCACCTGCCTGCACATCCACAGCGAATCATCTGCCTCCTTCTCCTCCTATCCCAGCGTCCTCCTCTGTCACATCAGTCCTCTGCATATCCTCCTTCACCTCCTCTTCTTCTCTTCCTCCTGCTTGGCAGCTCCATCTTAGGACGGCGTGTTGGCGCCACGTCAAGAACAAAATTGATCATTTTGAGAAAAAAGGCGAAATGTGGAGATGACTATTGTTTCAAGACGGCTGCTGTAGGCCCTACACAAAGATGAGCGAGACAAACTCATCAGCTCTTATTGTGATGCAACATCCATCCCGTTTACTGCGCCAGGCTGTAACCATCGGTAACCGTGCATCTGCACCTTCTCTTCAGCGTCCTGACGCCGATCACCACGCCGCGTCTGTGCGCTAAAGGAGAAATCACTTCCTTGTTACTTAAACTGAAGTATGACTTCACGACCCTGGAGGCAGTTTGTCCTGAAACACCAGCACATCTCCACGATGTCTTGACGTGGCCCTGACACGCCGTCGTACCGTCTTCATCGTTTGTCATCCAATATATCCACTCTCTTCTGCACATGTGCAAACCATCTCAGACTGAAAGCGTGACCGTCGGGACGTGCTCTGATTGGCTGCCGTGTGTCTCGCAGGAAGAAACGCAGCCGCAGTCGCAGCCGCGACAGGAAGCGCAGCCGCAGTCGAGACAGGAAGAGGAGCCGGAGTCGGGAGCGCAAACGCAGCCGCAGCCGAGACAGGCGGAGGAGTTGTAGCCGCAGCAGAGAGCACCGCCGCAGCAGAGAGCGCGGTGGGCGCTACAGAGACCACCACAAGCAGTAAGTTGCTTCCTGGTGTTTCTTTACATTAAAAGCTAACACACAGAGTAGGGCTGCCACGATTAGTCGACTATTTAGATCATCGACGCGTCGTTTGAAGCTTTGTAAGATCCCAAAAGACGCAGGAATAAGTAGTAGGATTTAAGAGTGTAATAACGGACTGAAACAGAAGATGGCAGCACTGCATGTACAAGGATGCCAGCTGCCGTTAAACCCCGAAGAAGAAGCTGCTGTGTCCAAATTCAGGAACCGCATCCTCCTGTGCCCGCATTTGTAGGCCGATTACGTTACAGCGACACGACGAAGACGGTCCAAATTCGAAGACTCCAACAAATGCGCCCTTGATTTCAGCAGATTTGAAGGATGAGTCGGGTGTGTCCTTCGTGGCCCAACCTATCCCAGAATTCATAGCGCGGCCCAGCTCAGTTTCCAACAATGGCGGCAGCTAGTTAGTTTTAATATTACTCTTATTATTCTTTCTGGGTCACAAAATAAACGTTTAACATATTTTCAAAAGCGCTCCGACGTTTTCGGAGACGTCTGTCACCCACTAGCTCGATAGCTAGCCGGGGGCAAAGCTCAGTAGAGCCGTGAGAACACCGGACTCCCGGCAGATCGTTTTCAAACCCACTGCCGTCTTTCACTACTCAGGTTAAACATGTATAAGTCACTTAGATAACTTAAAAATGTTATTGTTTGGCTTTTTTCAGTATTTTATTTGTTCCTGAGTAAATCGGTTTGGCTGAGATTAAAGTTATAGTTTTTACTCAGCTGATTATCAGACGTGTGAGATGCTCGAGAATTTACTCCGGTGTCCTGTTATATTTTTAAAAATTTAATAAACTATCATCTTGTCTTTATTTTTAGTTAGTACATACCTTAAACACTTACAGCTGTAAGCTAATGATAGTTATATAAGAGCAGATGCTGCTGGTGCAATAAGCTGTACGTTTTACGTCCAATGGATGATGATCTGATTAGTCGACTATCAAAATAATCATTTGTGGCAGCCCTAACACAGAGGAAGGCTTTTAACTTGAAAACTGTAGAGGAAGTGTTCAGTAGAACAGTAGAATCTGCAGTAGAACCCTGTGTGCGTGTTTCAGCCGGCGGCGGTCGAGGAGTAAGAGTCCCGTCAGGAAGGAGAAGAGTCCAATCAGGTGAGAGCGTGGGTCTGAGGGGAGGAGTCTGTGCCCGTCTCACGGGATCAATAACTGGTGTTGATGGCGTTCTTTCTGCAGGCAGCCCATCGATAACCTGACGCCCGAGGAGCGAGACGCCCGCACGGTGTTCTGCATGCAGCTCGCCGCCCGCATCCGCCCCCGAGACCTGGAGGAGTTCTTCTCTGCGGTGGGGAAGGTGAGACGCCAACTTCCTGTTTCTATCGTGGACCTGCTGCAGCGCCTCCTCAGCGTGTAGGGGTGACTGCAGGTCACAGGGAGTTTCTTCTTCCCACTTTCGCCGCGTGCTGACCGCAGGCGTCGTCTGATTGGTGGGGTTTAAACCTTCGGCACTTCAATGCTTTCGTGGCTCACCGCGAGCGCTCCTTCACTTCTCTTTTCTCTGGTTGGTGGAGTTCTTCTTGTCGTGATTTTTGGTTCATTGCTTTACTTCTATTTTACTCGTTCACGTTACAGAGTGTATGTTTGTGTTTGGTCACAGAAAACGGTGGAGACAGAATGTCGCCGCCGTGCGCTCGAGCCTCGGCCGATCGTACCTGCGAGCAGTCGGACCCTCAAGCCCGCCCACTCGTTCCACCATCGGCGTGGAAAGTGTTTTCAAAACTACTCTACTTGGAAAAATCAGAACTGTCATAGGCCTTGGAGTTGTTTAAACCTTAGGGAAGTGATATCACTTCCTGTTATGATACGTGATAGTTCACACTGACAGCTTGATCGTGGATATTCCACGTACGCTGTGAACACCATCGAATCCATAGTTATGTTTCTGTTGTGTGAGCTTTTTACTTGATCGCTGTCAGCTCCTCGGTGGAAGGACACGGCGCTCTGGGACAGGCTGAATGTGTGACGCGTGAGCTCCATATGCAGAATGTTACACAGTAAACATAATGCATAAATATGTTAGACAGACGATGGATACTAATGATATGTGAACAGCAGCGCGGCCGGTCCCGTCAGGGGAACATCCCGGCGATCCCTACCTCTGCACTGGCTTTACTCTGATTACTCCGGTGGATCGGCTGGTTGGTTCCTATGGCAACTAATGTTGCTCCTGTGTTTAGGTTCGGGACGTCAGGATGATCTCAGACAGGAACTCCCGCAGGTCAAAGGGCATCGCCTACATCGAGTTCGTGGAGGCAAGTTCAGTTCCTCTGGCCATTGGGCTGACGGGACAAAGGCTGCTGGGAGTTCCCATCATTGTACAGGCCTCACAGGTACACACACACACACACACACACAACCCCGTTCAGCTATCTTAGTGAGGACCTTCATTGACATAATGCTTTCCCAGCCCCTTACCCTGTGCAAAAGGTTTTAATGCAATTTGGTGTAAAGGGGGATGGGACAGGTCTGTTTTTTTTTTATTATTTATTAATAATTTTTTATAATTTTATTGGTTTTTATAGTTGTTTTTTTTTATAGAATAAAAGTAGCCAGGATTGGTGGTTAATTCTTACACTGACAGGTGAGCTGATCTTCCCTCGCTTAAGAAAGTACTAACATTGATGTGTGAATAAAGAGTTCAACCAAAACTAATGTCGTGTGAGTACTGTGTTTACTAACAGCTGCTTGGACTCTGGTGTTTACTAACACACAAATAAAACAAAAAAATGTAATAAAAACTTGAATTCTGTGAGGGTGAGATTCCCCCCATAGAGGTGAGGGAGGATCGGCTCACCTGTTGGAGATAAGTCCATTTTCATGTTTTAAATTTTTTGTTACATATTAAGTATTTCAGACTGTTTCCCTACTGGTTGCATTATTAGAAAATGGGGACCAAAAGCTCTGTATTCCCCTTATATTGCATACATATTAAGACTGTAGGATCAGATGGCTAAGGCTGACACAGCAGGACGCAGGAGGCAAACAAAGGAGGAGCATATAAGTCACACTGGGACATTGAAGGGAGAGTAAGGGTCCAGTCGGCCACTAGGACCGTGCACCTAAGCTTAAAACAAGTACAACTAAGCCACAATTCCCTAAACCTAACCATACCCTAATTGTAACCCTGACACTAAAACCACATTTTGAGCCTCAAAAATGTCTTCAAACTTGTGAGGACCGTGAGTGTGTCCTCACAAGACTGTTGGTTCTCACAAGTATAGTAGTATGCAGATTTTGGTCCTCACAAAGATAGCTAGACAGGAACACACACACAGACAGGCTCAAGTTCAGGTACATCAAAGTATTCTAAATGTTCAAAGTTTAGTGTGTGTGTGTGTGTGTGTGTGTGTGTGTGTGTCTTCAGGCAGAGAAGAACCGAGCTGCTGCTGCTGCTGCTGCAGCCAACAACCTGCAAAAAGGGACATCTGGACCGATGAGGCTGTACGTCGGCTCGCTGCACTTCAACATCACCGAGGAGATGCTGCGAGGGATCTTTGAGCCATTTGGACGGGTGAGACGAACACACACTCACACACACACACACACACTCGGCTGTTCTCAGGTGACCCTCTGATGCCGTGTTTGTGTCTCAGATTGAGAGCATCCAGTTGATGATGGACAGCGAGACGGAGCGCTCCAAAGGATACGGCTTCATCACCGTGAGTTTGATTCCAGTGACAGAGACTGTGAGCAGAACCACCAACCTCTGATTGGTGAACCTGTGGGTCACCTGGTCACATTCAGGTGAGCCCGTTGTGACGTGTCGGGCGTCACACGATGTGCTCTGATGTCAGTTTGCAGATGCAGAGTGCGCCAAGAACGCTCTGGAGCAGCTGAACGGCTTCGAGTTAGCTGGGAGACCCATGAAAGTGGGTCACGTGACCGAGCGGACCGACGTCTCCATGGCGTCGTCCCTCCTTGACAGCGATGAGCTGGAACACACCGGCATCGACCTGGGAACCACCGGGAGGCTGCAGCTCATGGCCCGCCTGGCTGAGGGTGAGCCTGAGGTCACACCTGAAATCACACCTGTAACCCCGACTGTGTGACCTCTGACTTCTGTGTGTGTGTGTGTGTGTGTGTGTGCGTGTGCGCGTGTGTGCAGGTACTGGTCTGCAGATCCCTCCTGCTGCTCAGCAGGCTCTGCAGATGAGTGGGGCTATTGCCATCGGAGCCATGGCTGCAGTGACAGGTAACAACAACGTGGGCTTTAGGAGAGACGGCATCCATCCCACTTTGGAGATGAGCAGCTCTCATTTCCAGAAATCTGGCCAAATTTATTAAACCCCCCAAAATGTGACAGAGTTGGGACAGGAAGCAGAGCTGCAGTCTTACACACCTCTGGGGTAACAAACCCCCCAAAACCCCCCAGAAACCCCATCTCCATAGAGACTGTGTCAGCTCCAAAGAGTAAAACAGTGAAATGTGGATTATTAAATATTAGGTCTCTCTCCTCCAAGTCTCTGTTAGTACACGATAGAGATGGCACGATACCACTTTTTTATGTCCGATACCGATATCATAAATTTGGATATCTGCTGATACCGATATGAATTCGATATAGTGTGTTTTATAATCAATAAAACAGTTTTTTTTTTTTTATATCTTGCTGCATTTTGTATAACTTCATACTCAAGTTTAAAAAAACAAAACAAAACTAAAGCTATTCTGTTAAACCTGTATGCAAGAAATACACTGCAGCCAAAATATGTCACAGATCAGCAAAACTGATCAATCTAATAAAGGTAAACCTGCACCATCCTCCCTATTCTGGTGTTTTACTTAGTGGAAATATTAAGCAACCTAACTAACAGGGCTGCCAGCTCTGAGCAAAAAAGAAATAGGGAACCAACCCCCACCTCGTGATGCTTAATCAACGTAATCAACCTTAATTTAATGCACGTGTTAAAAAAAATGCACAGAAATCAATTATTTTTCTACAGTAATTAAATAGATTCAACATCTTTCTTCAACAGAACTGCACAGATGGTTCCCAAAGGAAAAAGTACTATAGCTTACTGGGGTATATTAGACTTAATAGTTACTATATACAGTAATGGACTTCTATACATTTTACATCAGATTATAACTTTGCTTGTAAGATTCAGATAATTATTTGTTAAAAGCTAGACATGACAATAAGAAAGAAAAGTATGTCTTTGTGCCCCCTTTTCCCTGTTCATGCCCTATCGGCCCCCCTGGCTAAACTTTGCTAGATCCGCCCCTGCACAGTTACCAGCCGTCAGCTGCGTAGAAAAAGATCCTGGTGTAGAAAGTAATATTAAATAAATTCTAACAACAGCTTATCAAGCTTAAACGTGCTGCTGTTGTTCAGCCGCTGGTTTCCTCTTTCTGGTGCAAAGTGGGCCAAAAACAAACAAGAGAAACGATCAGCTGATCATTAAGCAGTTTCGTGATTGAAGTAGCAGCAGGAGAGAGAGAGAGAGAGAGGCAGTCGCTCCATATATCTGTTGTTAAGCTTAAAGCTGGAATGCTTTACAAACATTCAGAGATGAACTTCCACACTTGCTTTACTTCTCTCTGGGAAAACTTCCTCGGAGATGAAATGCTGGTTTGGTAGTGAGGCTACAAAATCTCAACCAGAGCGCTGACAGGTCTCGCACGCCACAGCCGCTCTATCACGTGACGTGTACTGCTCCGACGTGCTGAGGTTATGAGCCGAGTTACGCCATGTCGCAAGTTTTGTGAGGTGCTTTTGTGATATTTAATGGATCGGATTACATTTTTTGTTTCTCTCCGATATCCGATCCAGTAATTTGGGTCAGTATCATACCGATACGTAATATGTGATCGGTCATCCCTATTACATGACTTAATAATTGATCAACAAATCGATTTACTCTGCCTTACAGAAACCTGGTTGCAGCAGGATGATTATGTTAGTTTAAATGAATCAACACCCCCGAGTCATTCTAACTACCAGACACCTCGAAGCACAGGCCGAGGGGGAGGTGTGGCAGCAATTTTTCACACCAGCCTATTAATCAACCAAAGACCCAGACAGACTTTTAATTCATTTGAAAGCCTGATGCTGAGCCTCGTCCACCCCAGCTGTGAAACTCAGCAACCAGTCTTACTTGTTATCATCTATCGTCTACCTGGGCCTTACACAGATTTTGTCTGATTTCTCAGACTTTTTATCTGATTTAGTTCTCAGCTAAGATAAAATAATTATTGTGGGTGATTTTAACATCCATGTAGATGCTAAAAACGTGCCTGGAGTTTCCTTCCTCATAGTAACATGCTCATAGGGGCTCGTATGATTATTGGGGTTTCTCTGTATTATTTACATCATAAAGCTCCTTGAGATGACTGACGTGATTTGGAGCAACACGAGAAACTCGTGTCACACCTGTTGGCTGCTGGTTGGTTCCTGTTCACTGATGTGAAGTGTCGGATTCTTTCAGCGGCCATGAACCCGACTCTCAACATGAACATGAGCTCTCCTGCTCTGAACCTCCCGTCTCAGCCGCTGGCGACGCACTGCTTCCAGCTGTCCAACATGTTTAACCCCAGCAGGTAAATATCTCGGCCCACGTGTGTCCACAGGTGAGGAGGACCTGTGGGCCTCACCTGACCTCTGTGTGTGTGTGTGTTTCAGTGAGGAGGCTCCTGGGTGGGAGCTGGACATCCAGCATGACGTCATAGAGGAGTGTAACAAACATGGCGGCATTGTTCACATTTACGTTGACAAAAACTCCACTGAGGTAAGAACCTGACCTCTTACCTCTGACCTTATCAACTCAGCCGGTAGTCGTGAGCTCCTTGCTGCGGCCGCGGTGGAGAGAGCGAAGTTTGTTGGGGCAAAGCTTTTATTTTCCTGACTTCCTTCGTTTGTTCCTAAAGTCTGACTTTTGTTTCTTTCACTTTTGGTTTTGTTTACTTTCACTGCGATGACCTTTGACCTCTGCTGTTTCCAGGGAAACGTCTATGTCAAGTGTCCTTCGATCCCAGCCGCCATGGCTGCCGTCAACGCCCTGCACGGGAGATTCTTTGCTGGTAAGATTCCGCGTCACATGACCTGTGTGTCGTCGGTCAGCCAATCAGAGAGCACCTCTGACACACTCTTACCTGTCCTTCCAGGTAAAATGATCACCGCGGCGTACGTGCCCCTGCCCACCTACCACAACCTGTTCCCTGAGTCTGTCACTGCGACGCAGCTGCTGGCCCCACCCCCACGCCGGTGACTCGTTGTCAATGCTGCCCTCTGATTGGACACTGTAATTCAGAGCCCAGCCCTGTCCTGCTGGTCGTCACACATGCTCAGTGTGGTTCCCGAGGTCAGAGGTCGGCAGCCGTTTGTTTGATACAAACATGTTGCCCGGTCTCGATTGGCTGGTTCCCCACGCCACCGTTTCTTCCTGTTGTAGAGTCTCTGTGCGGCCACACCCCCAAGTATCGTCCAGTGATTGAGCTCTGTGAGCTGCGAGGGTGTGGCCTGATGACATGATTGGTTTGCAGTTTAAATGTTTTTGTAAACGAGTTTCATTTTGTAAAAATTGTTGATTAAATTTTATTTTCTGTCACTCTGAGCTGTGGCGTCTGATTCTGACGGGCACACGCCCGATCTGATTGGCTGTGAGCAGAGCAGGTCATTCAGGAGCAGGTCACAGTATTCAGATTACAGTGTGTCAGTGATGATGGTCTGTATTTACCTAGATATCAGAATTTGCAGTGTCACCATAACTAACACGGGTCTCTCATTGGACACTGGACTTTAGGTCCTCTCCTGCTGGTTCAATAAAACATTGATGTCTAAGCTTCTCCACAAAGTCCAGAACATGATCTCCATCAGCCAGGAGGGAGCATCCACACCTGTCCGCTCTGGGTGGAAGGATTATTCCGGACTGCGCGGCAAGCTGGGCAGCTCCACCCCTCCTCTTCCTCAGGAAGTTGCACTGTTTTAAATGTAACCCGAGCTTCCTGCTGCGAGCACCTGAAATCAAAAGAGCTGCCATGGAGGGATTTTTATCTTTTCACTCAGTGAGACTGAGGAAGGAAGTAGAAAATTAATGGTTATTTCATGGCTTCTCCACTAATGATGAAGCTTCTTTTGGCAGATACACTGAGCAAAAATATAAATGCATCACTTTTGTTTTTGCTCCCATTTTTCATGAGCTGAACTCTAAGTTCTGAAACATTTTCTACAAACACAAAAGACATTACTCTCATATCGTTCACAAATCTGCCTAAATCTGTGTGTGTGAGCACTTCTCCTTTGCTGAGATAACCCATTCCACCGCACAGGTGTGCCTTAGACCCCCCACACTAAAAGGCTGACATGTGCAGTTTGGATCTGTACACAGTGGAAGCTGCAAACTTCCAAGTTCTTGCACGCCCAGCAGACTCACCGGACACGTCACCCATCGAGCATGGACACTGCTAGCATCATGGACAGGTTTTTGACGGGGCTCCCACACAAACGCAAAGCAGGAGATGAAGCATCGCCAAATATGTTTCCAAACCAAACTTTTTCTTGTAAAACAAAGGGGGGGCCAGCAAAAAAAGTTTGGGAACCACTGGTTTAATCTCTGGGACAATCTGTGAAGTTTGTCCTCTGAACAACATTTTAGAATAGTTGTGATCAGGGTTACACTCTGGGCATCAATTCATCTCACTCTGGAGGGAAGCCACATGTTTGTGTTCAGCCTGTAGATGGCGCTGTTTAACCCCCCTCCTCTGCTACAGGCAGGTAAGTTCTCGCATCCTGTTTCAATGCTGCGTTATCGTTTACAAGCCGGCATTAACACGCTGAAGGATAAGCAGGAAGTGAAACTCCGGCGAAAAAAACAGGCCGGACCTACAGGAAGTCAAACAGGAACTTTATTAACGAGTAAAAACAGCAACAGTCTGAGAAGCACAGAGAGAAGCCACCATCACCTCCTCACAGGAAGTCCTGCTGTGTCTCCGATTGGTGATTCTCACACGTACACGGGTATTTTTGAAAACGGAAATTTTCCGTTTTCGTTTTAAAAAATAATCCCGTCCACACGTAAACGCAGAAATGAAGGAAAACGCTGCTAGGAACATGCCAAAGCAACAGGTGGCGATATATTCCTATCCGTGTAGAAATGTTGGCCAATCAGAAGTCTAGAAGCCTCGGTGGCAAATAGTAAACAAGGATGGGGCATAGAAGCAGTGTCGCTACCCGATCCGTACCGGAAACCCGATCGGTACCAGCCAGATGAAGTGTTTACCGGCAACTGACAGTGATGGCGGACATCATCATCACTATTCCAACAATCCTCTGCACACAGCACAGACAAGCATAAACACGCTCGACTATCACTAAATCAAATTTAACACACGTTTGTAATGACGCTAATTTAGTTTACAATACGGTTCATTCGCTCAGTCAGCAGGTGGCGGTGTCCTCGTACACTGGGGTGTAAACTGCCATTAAACAAACAGAAGAAGAAGAAAACCCCTGCACATCCGCGGTACGGATCGGGGAGTCCCGATTTGTACGGTCCGACTTTGCACATGCGCAGTAAGGATCGGGGAGTCCTGATCTGTCACTATCTTTTTATTTCTTTGTTTTTGTCTACATTATATTGAAATGTTTAATTATTGGAAACATTTTAAGAGATACTTGTTATTCTTAACATCGTAACAGATACTCTGACCCGTAACTATCGTAAAACGCTTCGACCGGAAGTAGACACCTTTCGCGCATGCGTGGTACCGATCGGGTTTCCGATACCGATCGGGTAGTGACAAGCAGAACCGAGTCGTATGTGTGGAGGGACAGTAACTGTGAGTGTATATGTAAGCATTTAAAACTGCACAGAGTACAATTAACAGTAACAGTATTGTAGAAATTCATTTCACTGAAACAATAACGTGGCGCACAGTGTGACGTCAAAAAAGGCGCACACCTGTGACGCTGCGTTTTCTCCATTTTTCGAAATTATCCACCCTGGCAGGCGTTTTTAGTTTACGTGTGGACGAAAGGTGCAAACGCATAGAAAAATCTGCGTTTTCAAAAATACCCGGGGACGTGTGGACGTAGCCTCAGGAAGTGGGCGAGATCGGTGTTTTCAGTGTGCCACCAGGAGGTGGCGCCACTTCTCCACTCACAGTGCAGAACATCAACTCACTGAGCATGCTCGCTGTGTTGCTCCACACCTGAAGAGTGATGTTTGAAAAGTGTGAGGTTAGCTCCGGTGTCGTTCGTGGAGCTTTTCTCAGACCTGTGTGTGTGTCGAGTTCTGGTCTTCTTGAAGGCAGACAAAATAACAGAAACACCTGATCAGTGACCTGTCCAGGTGTGTCCCACCCCTCGACCATTCAGAGCTGGGATACGGTTAAGGAAAAGGATGAAGATCAGCGCTGGAATGAGCACGCCTGCTGCTGATTGGTCAGCGGGGTGACTACCAAGCAGGTAATCACCTGCAGGTGTTAGATCTCATTCAGGTGAATGATGGTGATAGTGATGTCATCACGGTACCTTCGGGCCAGATCCACAGGCAGACTCAGCATCTTGGCGAGACGATTTGGAGCTACCGCTCCGTACCCGTCGTCGCCAAGGGCGTGGCGGATCAGGTGGGTGGCAATATTCTGGTCCTCAAGCGCCGACAGGACCCGCCCCCTCCTCTCCAGCAAGAGGCGCTGCAGGTCGCCCAGCGTTGTGCCCTCGCAGGGAATTATAGGTCTCTGCTGCTTGAGGGCTGCGCAACGACAAACCGCACACAGAGTCAGAACGATGACAGGAAGTAAAGACAGGTGGACACGTCTGAGCACGCTCACACCTCGTGCACTTTTTGGAGCACTGTGAGTGATTATCTGTGACCTCAGTCTTCAAAAGAATCTCAAACTCCAACACTGAAAACATAAACAGGTGAAGACTGGC
This sequence comes from Perissodus microlepis, assembly GCF_051167445.1. Lineage (NCBI taxonomy): Eukaryota > Metazoa > Chordata > Actinopteri > Cichliformes > Cichlidae > Perissodus > Perissodus microlepis. The sequence goes on from NC_140465.1 coordinate 37,846,405, forward strand.
ATGTGATGAGATGCTGGGACGGCTTAATGTAAAAACAAGGTGACCAAGAGGTGGCAATGGGACAGTTTCAGAATAAGGTCGTGGTTCAGGGTAAAATATGAACTCACCTTCTGGTGTGTAAACATATGGAGCATAGGGCTGTGCGATATGACCAAAATCTCATATCCCGATATTAAGACATCTATCGTCCCGATAACGACATAAATCACAAAAATTTAACATTTTCTGTAAATTCTGTGAATCTCGGGCAGCTCGACTTGCGTGAAGTGTTTCCAGCTGCGCGTCATGTAGCCGGAGTCGAGTGTTTTAACCGATGCATGAAATGATACATTTTTAGACATAAGTTGTAACAGCCGCCGTTTTCTTTGTGAGTATTTATTACACGGCGTGCTGCGGGGAAAAGCCTTTTCTAACGTTTGAGTCTAAGGTTTATTTTTTACCACCTGGCGGCTCCTTTTTACTTCTCATCCGTAAATATTCTGCAGCTTTCACGTGATTCAGTTTATTTTGAAAAGTCTCAACAGGATCTTGAGCCTTATTGTGAAAGGTTTATGAGGAACATAAGCGGACACGCGATGGTGTTACCGTCATTGTTGCTAACGACAACGCATAAAAACAGGCGCTTGTCCGTCCGTAGTGTGGTTATATTAAATATAAGAGAAAGAGAGAACTTTAAGAAATGAATATAGCCACTGCAGTGACCATCAGAACAATGAACAAATATTGCCGTAAACAGTTTATTTTGCAACACCACGAAACAAACGATAGCGTAAAATGAAACGACAGACGTTTTTATATCGTCATCTGATATATATCGTTATATCGAACAGCCCTAATGGAGCATGAAAAAAAGTGAGTGGAGAAGAAACACGAGTAGGACTTCCTGATAATAATGAATTACAGTCGTCCAGCCTGGAAGTAATAAATGCATGAACTAGTTTTTCAGCGTCACTCTGAGACAGGATATTTCTAACTTTAGAGATGTTGCACAAATGGAAGAAAGCAGTCTTACATATTTGTTTAATATGTGCGTTGAAGGACATGTCCTGGTCAAACATGACTCCAAGGTTCCTCACAGTGTTACTGGAGGCCAAGGTAATGCCATCCAGAGTAAGAATCTGCTTAGATACCATATTTCTAAGATTTTCAGGGCCGAGTACAATAACCTCAGTTTGATCTGAATGAAGAAGCAGAAAGTTAGCGGCCATCCAGGTCTTTGTCTTTAAGACATTCCTGCAGTTTAACTCATTGGTGTGTGTTATCTGGCTTCATGGACAGATAGAGCTGGGTGTCATCTGCATAGCAGTGTAAATGTATGCTATGTCTTCTAATGATGCTGCCTAAGGGAAGCATGTATAATGTAAACAGAATTGGTCCTAGCACTGAACCCTGTGGAACTCCATAATTGACCTCAGTGTGTGAAGAGGACTCTCCATTTACATGCACAAACTGGAGTCTGTTAGATATGATCAGAATACAGTCGCTCCAAGACAACAACAGTAACAGACTGAAGTAAATTAAATAAAACCAAATATTACAAAGTTTACAAAATGTATGTAATAGCGCTAACATATACAAATAGTTCAATTATAAATAACCAGAATATTACAGAGGTGAAATATATATATATATATTAATAGTTACAAGCTTTACTGTGTTGCTATTTAAAGGATCAGTAACTGATTGGCTCTGACCTGTCAGATGATCCCCCACGAGCTGGATGACCGTCTGTCGATGCATCAGCTCCCAGAGTCCATCAGTAGCGAGGACCAGGAACTTGTCTGCAGGTCCAACACAGTGTCGGGTGATTTCTGGCTCAGCGCTCAGATAGGGTGGGGTCAGGTAGTGCGGCGGCATCGTCCGGACCGCCTCACTGACCGCAGACAGGACGTCCAGACGAGTTTCATAGACCCGACTCAGCATATCCGCGCTCCATTTGAAGCGGACGTCACCGAACGCCCGGAAGGGCAGCAACAGGCCCAGTAGGCGGTCGTGGCGGACCACCGTCCTCTGCTCCGCTGGGTGCTCTCCCAGAATCCTTTGCAGCTCTTCGAGATTCTGCGCATTGTGGTCATTGGTGAGGTTGATCGCAGACCAGCTTCCGTCTGCCTCCTGGACGCCCAGGACTGCCCGACTGTCCCCCAGGTTGGCCACGTGTAGAACGCCGTTGGAGATGTGGACGATACAGGCTGTGCAACCAGACAGCGCCACCCGGAGGGGGGAGGTCAGAGACAACCCCTCACCAGGGAAAGACACCTGCCTGTGGGCACAAAGAGAGGCTTAACCTGCTGAAACAGACTCACCTGCAGGTTCTGCTGAAGAAAACACAACTTTGTTCTTACCTGGGGGAGGTCAGGGACAGATGCACCTGGGCTTCTACAGACAGGTCGTAGTCAAGGCGATGGAACGCATTGACCAGAGCTGATGTCGTTTTGTTCTCATCCTGCAGCCAATCAGAGAGGACAGATAATGATGTCACCACAGGTGAACTTTCTGCTGAAACCAAAACAGGAAAATCAGTTTCTGAAAAGTCCGCCTGCACCTGGTTGAGACCAGGTAAAGGCTTTGACATTCAGGCATGTTTTGGTTTTTTTTTTTGGACCTGCACTGTCCGTGAATGTGATTCTGTGATGTGTCAGGACACCTGGTTACCTCCTCCTCATCCTCCTCCTCGGTCTCCAGCCTCTCCTGCCAGTAGTTCCGGAGGCTATGGAAGGACGTCACTCCTCCATTGGGGTAGCTCAGGTCTTGGGGGTATTTATACCATTCCAGCAGTGGTGTTACGGCCCGTTCCTCCTCCACCGCCTGTTCCAGCTCCGCCAGTGTCCTCAGCGGCAGCGCTGCCACGGCAATGTAGTAAAAGAGCCTCTGACTGACAGCATGGGCGCAGGCCGGCCCTGTGTGACCGTCGAACACACCGAACAACACGCCTCCACGGCCCGCTAGGCAGGTGGCGCTGCTCTGACGGTCCTCGCAGGGGAGGTTGGATGGCAACATGTTGCTATGAAAACCCAGAACGCCATGGGAGGCGGGGCCTCTGGGGAGGGTAAGGCTGTATTCATTGGCCTGGAAACAAACAGTCATTAAGATGTGTGACATCACCAGTTAACGCTTTCAGAGTCTGATTTTTTTCACCTTTAAGATCCGGTCGACCTGAGCGGAACTTATCTGCCCCGCCTCCTGTCCCGCCCTCAGCTTCCGGCTCCCACTGCCTGCTGAGTAATGGAGTCTGTGCAGCTCAGGTGGATGGGGAGGAGGCAAGGACAGGAAGCAGCACTGCTGAAACCTGCAGCATCCAGTATGGAAGGCGGTTCGCCCCAACATGGCATGAAGGCTGGACCTGCAGGAGGATCAGAGCATTTTGGTTGTCAGGTGTCTAAAGTTTGACATCCCTACATGATCACTGGTGAAGGCCATTAGTGACTTCCTGTTCCACAGGGGGGCGCCCTTGAGCTCATGCAGAATGAATGGGACTCAGTGGAGCTGTTCATGACTCTGATGGAAAGGCTCAGGACATTAGATACTGTTCTATTCTTTGATGTTTCTACTGAAGTTTCTACTTTTTGTGCATATCAAGGATGTTAGAGCATCACCAGTCACTTTACTGCATCCTCCATGTTGATTTGGGGCATGAAGCCACCAGTGGCCTCACGATAGCTTCACATTCAACCACCACAACCAGCTGCTTCTTCTGCTGCGCTTTAGCTACACTCCTGGCATCTGCCAGAGGTATCGTTTAGAAACAGGCGCCATCGAGGGACAACGACGTCCTGCCCTAACTGACCAATCAGCAGGCAGCAGCAGAACGCTGAACTGATTCAGCTTCACGGAGAAATAAAATAAATACAATTCTAGAAGCAGCTGGAAATCCTCAGCTCAGAGTGCCCCCTGCTGCACCACCAGCTGAACTGCGGCCAGTTTTTTGGAATAGACAGGAAGTGACAGCAGCTCTGTTCAGCAGCTGTTTCAGGTGAATTTTGATTATCAGAGAGTGACATCAAAGGATCAGCAGAAGAATCAGAACAGTGACTAACAAACAGATTCATTTATCACACTGAAAATAAATAAATCACTGTCCTGTGACTCTGAGGTTCGGCTCTAACCCAGAAACCAGGTTTAGTTAAACAGGATCAGCTGACGGTCAGCTGCGGTTCCGGTGGAAAGTTTTGACTAAGCACGACGCTGAAACTCACCCCGTCTGCCTGACGTCTCGTCTTCCTGATCACTCCTCCCGCAGCTGCGTCTTTGTTCCTGTGACCTTTGACCCTGCTGGTGACGCGCTCATCGATCAGTTACCTGTAAACCATCCTCTCACTTTCAGCCTGCTCAGTGTGGCACAGGCTTCATTCTTCACCATATTAAACATGCGAGAAAGCAGCCAATGTGTTTAATTACCTGAGAGGGAGGAGGCGGGGTCGCCAGCAGCTCTCAGGTCTGTCTGTGTGCAGGTGTTTTGTGCAGATCAGACACTGTTGTGCATTTCATTCTTCATAATCGTGTCAGACAGCAGGCTGTTCCCACTGACCGTACACAAAACCTGCTCAGGTTCTCCTGTTTGTATCGGCGCACAGGTGAGTTCAGCACAGGTGAGCCAGAACATCAGCTTTAGGCTAAAGGTGAGTAAACAAGGTGTGTGTGTGTGTTTATCAGTGTGTGTGTGTGTGTGTGTGTGTGTGTTTATCCGTGTGTGTGTGTGTGTGTCTGTGTGTGTTTATCAGTGTGCGTGTCAGTGTGTGTATAAGTGTCTGTTTATCAGTGTGTGTGTGTGTGTGTGTGTGTGTGTGTGTGTGTGTGTGTGAGTGAGAGAGATTATCAGTGTGTGTCTGCGTGCGTGTGTCGGGCCGTGTGCAGACCGCGTGTGGCGCAGAGCAGCATCCAAACAAACCTCCACAGTTTCGGGTCTGAGGTGAGTCGGAGCTCCGGCGGCTTGATCCGCTCTTTTTTGCCTGCAGAGGGCTCACTGCAGCCGGCCGGCGCGCCGCTCCGCCCCGGGGAAGAGGCGCTGCGGAGCGGACAGTGTCGGTGTTTCCTCCGCTGCGGAGCGTATGCTAAACTGCTAGCAGGCTAGCTGCCATGACGGGCTGTTTACAGGCTTACAGGCCGGAGCGGGGAGCCGTGCCCCCGGTATAACGGACCTCATCCGCTGGGGAGCCTTTGGCTGGTGGCCGCACAGAGTGGCCTGTTAACGGCGTCGGGCTGCCATGAGCCGCGGGGGCGGTGCAGGTTAGCACAGTTGGTGGGACGGGAGGACCGGAGAGGATCGATACACGATTGATCAGCTGTTGCTCTGTGAAGAGGCATCTTATTACATGATGAACAAGAGGAAAAAGTCTGATCATGGTGAAGACCTGAGACAATCAGAACCTGTCCTCACCTGTCTTCCTGTGGTCCCCTATGTGTCCGCATTAAAAGCAGCTCTACAGCTTCCCCAGGTGTCTCACATGAGGGGGTCAGAGTGAATCTGATGGGACCCTGCTGCTCCATTCAATTCAGTTTATGTATATTACACCAAATCACAACAACAGTGGCCCAAGGCTCTTTGTGTTGTAAGGTAAAGACACTACAATAATAGAACAGAAAAAAGACCCCAACAATCATTTGACCCCTATGAGCAAGTTTGAAGCCTAATGTTAAAAAAACGGTACTACAAGGTCATTAAGATAAGATGGGGCCTGATTATTTAAGACCTTGTATGTGAGGAGCAGGATTTTGAATTCTGGATTTAACAGGAAGTCAATGAAGTGAAGCCAAAACAGGAGAAATCTGCTCTCTCTTTCTAGTCCCTGTCAGGACTCTTGCTGCAGCATTTTGGATTAGCTGAAGGCTTGTCAGGGAGTTTTTAGGACTTCCTGATTATAATGAATTACAGTCGTCCAGCCTGGAAGTAATAAATGCATGAACTAGTTTTTCAGCGTCACTCTGAGACAGGATATTTCTAACTTTAGAGATGTTGCACAAATGGAAGAAAGCAGTCTTACATATTTGTTTAATATGTGCATTGAAGGACATGTCCTGGTCAAACATGACTCCAAGGTTCCTCACAGCGTTACTGGAGGCCAAGGTAATGCCATCCAGAGTAAGAATCTGCTTAGATACCATATTTCTAAGATTTTCAGGGCCGAGTACAATAACCTCAGTTTGATCTGAATGAAGAAGCAGAAAGTTAGCGGCCATCCAGGTCTTTGTGTCTTTAAGACATTCCTGCAGTTTAACTCATTGGTGTGTGTTATCTGGCTTCATGGGCAGATAGAGCTGGGTGTCATCAGCATAGCAGTGTAAATGTATTCTATGTCTTCTAATGATGCTGCCTAAGGGAAGCATGTATAATGTAAACAGAATTGGTCCTAGCACTGAACCCTGTGGAACTCCATAATTAACCTCAGTGTGTGAAGAGGACTCTCCATTTACATGCACAAACTGGAGTCTGTTAGATAGATATGATACAAACCACTGCAGCACAGTACCTGTAATACCTGCAGCATGTTCTAATCGCTCTAATAGGATATTATGGTCGACAGTAGGGGTGGGCGATATAAACGATATATGATAGAAACGATATAAATTTGGCCAACGATAGAGATTTTGACTATATCGCTCTATCGCGATAGCGCATGTTGATGATGTCATCAACCTGCGCCTGTTTTGGTCGAAAGCATCGCAGCAGCTAAAACCATTATCATCTGCAAATTATGGCGGGCGACAGTCATAGCAAAGAGATGAAGCACTTTTGAAATATGGGGAAAGCCAAAAACGGCGCTTCCTCCACTTCCGTAACATTGATTCATTAATGCTGAATTCTCTCGCGGCTGCTCTATTCCCATGTTGTTGCAGTACATTAATAACTAACCTCATATTGTGGATGAATGATCTCGGTTGTTCTCCTGACTGAAGTTTGCCCCGTGTATAGCATCCTGCTATGCGATTGCATTTGTCCTTAACTACCAGAATCTCTCACGTTAACTTTTATCGAGTGGAAAAAAAGTTGGCCTTCATCCTCCAGCTTCACTGTGCTAATGTTATGCTAACATAGCTGTGTCGCTAGCAATCACGTAGCACAACATTATATACCAGGTAGTCCAACTTCAGTAACCCTGCAAACGTCACTGCTGTTTAGTTTTCTGTCTTCATTTATGTTGGAAGTGGTAGCAGAGCTGTACGTTTGAATTAGTTTCAAAAATCTCTCAGTCAGAACATGGTATGAAATGTTTAGGTGTAAACTAGCGAGCTAACTTCCTGTTAACTTCTAACTCCGTTAAATTTAATAAATCCTGTTTTCATGGACGCATGGATGTTAAACTTAATTGTTACACCCGATAAAGCAGCAACGCTGATGATTTTATTAAAGATGAAAGAATTTAGACAGTTTTTAACTCTCAGTGTTCGTTTGACTTTGGGACCTGAAGAGACGGAGTTTTGGACCCAGATTACTCTGTGAAGCTCCTCACTATGGCAGCCGTAATGCTCTGACAATCCATCAAGCTGTGCGGCTTACCAAAGCTGTACTAAAACATTTTTTAACAGATTTCTGCAGCCAAAATTAGTTCGAGGTCAGTAAGCACAACCAGAATTCATACATAAGGCACACTCTCGATTTTTGAGAAAATTAAAGGATTGTAAGTCCTTATAGTGTGGAAAATACGTTATACAGAAGAAAATAATATATCGTGATATATGTCGTTACTGCATCTGCTTCAAATTATATCGCGATATGAATTTTAGGCCATATCGCCCAGCCCTAGTCGACAGTATCGAACACTGCACTGAGGTCTAGCAGGACAAGCACAGAGATGAGTCCACTGTCAGAGGCCATAAGAAGATCATTTGTAACCTTCACTAAAGCTGTTTCTGTGCTGTGATGAGCTCTGAAACCTGACTGAAACTCTTCAATAAACCATTCCTCTGCAGATGATCTGTTAGCTGTTTGACAACTACTCTTTCAAGGATTTTTGATATGAAAGGAAGGTTGGAGATTGGCCTATAATTAGCTAAGACTGCTGGGTCTAGAGATGCTTTTTGAGTAAAGGTTTAACTACAGCCAGCTTGAAGGCCTGTGGTACATAGCTGATTATTAGAGATAGGTTGATCATATTTAAGATCGAAGCATTAATTAATGGCAGGACTTCTTTGAGCAGTTTTGTAGGAATGGGGTCTAAAAGACACATTGATGGTTTGGAGGAAGTAATTATTGAAGTTAACTCAGAAAGATCAATTGGAGAAAAAGAGTCTAACTTAACATCAATGGTACTAAGAGTAGCTGTAGATAATATTACATCTGTGGGATGATTATGAGTCTTTTTTTCTCTCTAATGCTTAAAATGTTATTCATGAAGTCATTACTAGTTAACATTAAACAGTTCTGGAATTAAATCCTTAACCTAGTTACAGCACTTTCAGAAAGACATCTGCTGTGTTCAAATTTATTCCTCACTGCTGTGTAATCAATTATTGTAAACTCTACCTGTGTGGGTGGGCCCAGGACTGAGGAGAATCATCTCAGGTGTTCCTGGTGTGTTTTTCCTTTTCCTCCGTGGTTTTTATTCTGCACCTTCATGAAGGTAAAGTTTCATATCTGAATCTCCTGTCTGTGGTTCCAGCCGTGGTCGTGGCGATGAGCAGTAACGAGTGTTTCGGTTGCGGCCGCTCAGGCCACTGGGTGAAGAACTGTCCGAGTGGCGGCCGAGGGCGAGGGAAAGGTCGCAGCAGAGGCAAAGGTGACACCCATCATCAAACCTCCATGAGTTTATTTTAAAGTTTATTAAAAACCCTGTAGTTTTTACAGATGTCGCCATGGAGACGTGGAAACCTGTTTCCATTTCCAGCTTCTGCATTGGTGCTGTTATTGTGAACAGCTGACTACGTGACACACCCGGCGGTTCACCCCTGTCGTGTCGTTGCAGACCTGTTCTGTTACCGATGTGGCGAACTTGGGCACGTGGCCAGAGACTGCGAGCGCACAGAGGACGGTGAGGACACACGCTTACAGATCACAACAGTTTAAAGACAGGTGAGCACAGGTGTGATCTTTCCTGCAGCCTGCTACAACTGCGGCAGAGGAGGTCACATCTCCAGAGACTGCAAGGAGCCCAAGAAGGAGCGCGAGCAGCTGTGCTACAACTGCGGCAAGGCCGGTCACATGGCGCGCGATTGTAACCACGCCCACGAGCAAAAGTGCTACTCCTGCGGCAGCTTCGGACACATCCAGAAGTGCTGTGAGAAGGTCAAGTGCTACAGGTAAACTAATACTAAAGCTGAGCCTACAAACACAGGTGAACGGTCCAGTGTAACCTGTCCGTGTGCTCTGCAGGTGCGGGGAGATCGGCCATGTTGCGGTGCACTGCAGCAAGGCGTCCGAGTTGAACTGCTATAACTGTGGGAAGTCAGGTCACCTGGCGAAAGAGTGCACCATTGAAGCCACCCCCTAGCTGGCCTCTGACCCCTGACCCTACGCTCCCAAACCTCTTCTTTTATTCTCTGTTCGTGCCCTCTGATCCTCCTCTTGTCATTGGTCTAGAGGCCTGTCGGTCAGCCTCGTAACAGCCAGTCTGAGCAGACGGAGGGAGGAGGAGGGGGCGGACTACAAAACCCATTTGTTCTTCTGTGTTTTAGTTTGGTAGCTGTGTTACGATGTACAGAGCTTTTTTAGACCTGAGAGAGTGATGTATGAAGGCCAAATTAGGCCCCTCCCCTCTGCCCTTTGGGTGGGGCTAACAGAGCCATGGAAGTTTGTATCTTGCCAACTTCATTTTTGTTTTTGGACCATATAAAATGATTGTCCCCACCTCCAGCAATCACCCAATAATATCGCAGGATGAACGAGCCAATCAGGACAGGTCGCAGCAGATGTTTTACAGGTGCGTTTTTGTGCAGGTCGAGGAATCGTACGCCGAGAAAAAAAGCCGCAGGAAGTCTGGACAAAAACCCCCAGAAAATCTTATTTTTGTACATTTTACCTGTGAGCTGTTGTAAAGGTGTATGTTCTACCTGACAATAAAAAGGTAAGAAGGATGAGGGCGGAGCCTGCGGTGGCTGTCTTATTTCTTCAGACAGGCACCACTCACCCACAGGAGACGAACCGACCAATCAGATCAGAGGAAACGAGCTCCAGCGCTCACCTGAAAGCCTCATGGTTTAATTAACATCTGCAGCAGCTGGACAGAGCGATCCCCGACGACCTGCTCAGTTCCTCGCTGTCAGACACCTCCAGAATCTCCTCCTCTCATCATCATAATAATAATGGATTGCATTTAAATAGCGCTTTTACAATTCCACTATTCATTCACACACTGGTGGAGGCAGCTACAGGTGTAGCCACAGCTGCCCTGGGGCAGACTGACAGAGGCGAGACTGCCGTAACACACCATCGGCCCCTCTGGCTATCACCAGTAGGCGGTAGGTGAAGTGTCTTGCCCAAGGACACAACGACCGAGACTGTCCGAGCCGGAGCTCGAACCGGCAACCTTCCGATTACAAGACAAACTGCCAACTCTTGAGCCACGATCGCCCCAGTGTAGTAACAGTCATCATTGTTACTACACTGATTACATCGAATGAACGACTGAGTCAGTTTTATTAAGGACACAGGAAGTTTGATCTGCGTACAGTGAAAGAATAAAGTCGCTGTGGAAATAAAACATAAATAAACACAATGAATCTTTAAAAGTTTAATACAGGTCGTACATGAACATGTCATTCACTGCTGATGTACAACAGTACATCCCAGCGTTAACCTCTGACCTCTGTGGTGTTCATGATCAGACTTCTCACTTACCTGGGCCAGGGGTCTCAAACTCGTGGCCACTTGTGGCCCATGTCACCCCTACTTATATATTGATATGAGGAAATCTAATGTAATTCTTCTTAGGCAGAATTTGTTTGTTGTTGAGCTAAATGTTAAAATAAGTTATTTCTGAGCAGAGAGCACAAACATGCTGAGGCTGTGCAGAGTCACACTGCAGTTTGATTTTGTTACATACGAACACACTGATGGCAGCAGTGCTCTGACGTGTGTGCAGACAGAGGACCAGTGTGTTTGTTTGCTCGTTCAGTGAAAGGCTTCAGTTTTGTCTTCTTATACAATATTTGACATTTAAAACAACAAACAAAACATTTTAGGAAATATTTGTGGGCGTTTGTGGCCGTCCAATCAGATCTCACACAGCTCATATAAGTTTGAGAGTTCAGCGTGCACATCCGTCATACAGGAGATGAATATTAATGTTCTACGCTTTCACATTAACTATTTTATTTCCTACATTTGTGTGAACAGTTTTTATTTTATCTTACATGTCGTTGTAGGCGGGCGGCTCGTCCTGCAGGGGGCAGTAGTGCAGACATAAAACCGGATGCAGTGGTAGAGCCGGTGACGTGTTTCCTGTTAGTGTGCGTGCTGTGTTCGTGTGTGTTTGGATGGTTTCTGCTCGGTTGTTGGGTTAACGGCTAAACTCCGCAGCAGACATGGTGAGAATCAGCATTTTAATCTGTTGTGTTCACTGACGTCACAGCCGTGTGCACGTTAATCAATATTCATTATTAATCAGTGATCAGGAAGCGCTCAGCGGGCTCTGTGAGGAGCCGCTCCTCCGACTCCAAACCGTGTTAAAACACTCTGAGTTAAAAATAGCAGATTTTTGAATGGAGTCTGGTGGAGCAGCTGAAACATGGAGACGACTGAGCAACCAAAGCAGACCGTGATCACCTGGTGTATCGATCAGCTGGCTGTATTGAACATTAATGCTCACTTCGCCTACCGCCTACTGGTGTTGGCCAGAGGGGCCGATGGCGCGATATGGCAGCCTCGCTTCTGTCAGTCTGCCCCAGGGCAGCTGTGGCTACAACCGTAGCTGCCTCCACCAGTGTGTGAATGCGACAGTGAATGAATAGTGGAATTGTAAAGCGCATATAAATCCAATCCATTATCAGCTTGATTAAACTGCTGATTTTAATGGAGTCTGGTGGGAGCGGCAGTCTGGGCCTCAGCTCTTGCCCAGGTGTCATCTTTACCTGGATAACACCTCCAGGCCCAGCTGCAGGCCAACAAGGAGAGGTTCAGAGGAGGCGCTTGGTGACCTCACGTGCTATTGGTTACCATGACATTACCTCCTCTTTGAGCTCCACATGTTTCCAGATGTTTCTCACTCCGATCTTCTCTCTGTGCAGGCGAGGAACGCCGAGAAGGCCATGTAAGTGCTTCCTGTCAGAGATGTGCTGTATGACCCCCCCCCCCCCCCCCCCCCCCCCCCACACACACACACACACACACACACACACACACACACACACACACACACACACACACACACCTGTCCTCCTCTTCCTGTCGTCCTCCTCCACCTGTCCTCCTCTTCCTGTCCTCCTCTTCCTCTTCCTGTTGTCTTCCTCTTCCTGCTGTCCTCCTCCACCTGTCCCCCTCTTCCTGCTGTCCTCCTCCACCTGTCCCCCTCTTCCTGCTGTCCTCCTCCACCTGTCCCCCTCTTCCTGCTGTCCTCCTCCACCTGACCTCCTCTTCCTGCTGTCCTCCTCCACCTGACCTCCTCTTCCTGCTGTCCTCCTCTTCCTGTCCTCCTCCACCTGACCTCCTCTTCCTGTCCTCCTCTTCCTGCTGTCCTCCTCTTCCTGCTGTCCTCCTGTTGTCCTCCTCTTCCTCTTCCTGTTGTCCTCCTCTTCCTCTTCCTGCTGTCCTCTTCCTGCTGTCCTCCTCTTCCTCTTCCTGTTGTCTTCCTCTTCCTGCTGTCCTCCTCCTCCACCTGTCCTCCTCTTCCTGCTGTCCTCCTCCACCTGTCCTCCTCTTCCTGCTGTCCTCCTCTTCCTGCTGTCCTCCTGTTGTCCTCCTCTTCCTCTTCCTGCTGTCCTCCTCCTGCTGTCCTCCTCTTCCTGCTGTCCTCCTCTTCCTGTCCTCCTCCACCTGACCTCCTCTTCCTGTCCTCCTCTTCCTGCTGTCCTCCTCTTCCTCCTGTCCTCCTCTTCCTGCTGTCCTCCTGTTGTCCTCCTCTTCCTCTTCCTGCTGTCCTCCTCCTGTTGTCCTCCTCTTCCTCTTCCTGCTGTCCTCTTCCTGCTGTCCTCCTCTTCCTGTCCTCCTCCACCTGACCTCCTCTTCCTGTCCTCGTCCACCTGACCTCCTCTTCCTGTCCTCGTCCACCTGTCCCCCTCTTCCTGCTGTCCTCCTCCACCTGTCCCCCTCTTCCTGCTGTCCTCCTCCACCTGTCCCCCTCTTCCTGCTGTCCTCCTCCACCTGACCTCCTCTTCCTGTCCTCCTCTTCCTGCTGTCCTCCTCTTCCTGCTGTCCTCCTGTTGTCCTCCTCTTCCTCTTCCTGCTGTCCTCCTCCTGCTGTCCTCCTCTTCCTGCTGTCCTCCTCTTCCTGTCCTCCTCCACCTGACCTCCTCTTCCTGTCCTCCTCTTCCTGCTGTCCTCCTCTTCCTCCTGTCCTCCTCTTCCTGCTGTCCTCCTGTTGTCCTCCTCTTCCTCTTCCTGCTGTCCTCTTCCTGCTGTCCTCCTCTTCCTGTCCTCCTCCACCTGACCTCCTCTTCCTGTCCTCCTCTTCCTGCTGTCCTCCTCTTCCTGTCCTCCTCTTCCTGCTGTCCTCCTCCACCTGTCCTCCTCTTCCTGCTGTCCTCCTCTTCCTGTCCGTCCTCCTCTTCCTGCTGTCCTCCTCTTCGGGTAAATGTGTCCCTCTGCTTTGTCTGTCAGGACGGCCCTGGCTCGGTTCAGGCAGGCTCAGCTGGAGGAAGGAAAAGTCAAGGTGAGTTTCAAGATTCAAAGCGTTTATCGTCATGTGTACAAAGAAAAGCATTTCTCTGTACAATGAAATTCTTTCTCTGCTGTCCACACACAGATGCCGGTTAATATCCGCAAATAGAACTAGAACAAATAAAATACACGTGCAAAAATTATTATCACTGTTAAAATAGGTCAGCTGTTCAAGAGTCTGATAGCCGTGGGGAAGGAGTTGTTGATGTTCTGGATTTCGCACTTCTAAACCTTCGTCCTAAGCAGAAGTTTGAGGAGTCCGTGTTGGGGGTGTGTGGGGTCTTTGAGGATGGAGGCAGCTCTCTTCTGGACTCTGTGATGGTAGATGCTCTGCAGAGAGGGCAGCGTGGTCCTGATGATCTTCTCCGCAATTGTTATCACTCTGCAGGCGTTTGCGGTCTATAGCAGTAGTGCTGCCGTCAGATAAACACCTGTCTGCCTGATCTCTCACCTGTAGGAAAGAAGACCCTTTCTGGCCTCAGAGTGCAGTGAACTTCCTAAAGCTGAAAAATGGAGACGACAGGTAGTCACACTGCAGCACTAGTATCAGTAGTGGTGATGGTACCTGCAGTCAGGTGTACTGAGTGTGTCCTGTGTGCCTGTTTCAGATTATCAGTGAAATCTCAAAGAAAGTCGCTCAGATCCAGAACGGTGAGTCCAAGTCTCTTCCTCACTTGTCCCACTCCCCTTCTCTCACCTGTGCCTCACCTGTGTCTCTCCGTGGCTCAAGAGTTGGGAGTTCGCCTTGTAATCGGAAGGTTGCCGGTTCGAGCCCCGGCTCCGACAGTCTCGGTTGTTGTGTCCTCGGGCAAGACACTGCACCCGTTGCCTACTGGTGGTGGTCAGAGGGCCCGGTGGCGCCAGTGTCCGGCAGCCTCGCCTCTGTCAGTGCGCCCCAGGGTGGCTGTGGCTACATTGTAGCTTGTGTGTAAAGTGCTTTGGGGTCCTTGGGGACTAGTACAAATACAGACCATTCACCTGTGCCTCACCTGTGCCTCACCTTTGCAGCTGGTCTGGGTGAGTTCAGGATTCGGGATCTGAACGATGAGATCAACAAGTTGCTGAGAGAGAAAGGTCACTGGGAGGTCCGCATCAAAGAGCTCGGAGGACCCGACTATGCAGTAAGAGACATACACAGGAGTACACGTTTAATCTGAGCCATCAAAGGGTCAGATTAATAGAACTGTTACCATAGTAACCACTGATTTAAAGCCTGCTGTGATGAGTCACGTGACCCTGAATGTTGTAATCTGTGTAACATCGTGCTGCGAGACTTTCATCAAATCCTGACTTGATATTGATAATCTTGATTTATTATCAGTAATCATGGCAAGTTATTGATAATTCCAACTTATTTATCAATCGGCGCAATCGAAGCAGCTGACCATGTGTTTGTGTCACAGCGCATCGGGCCAAGGATGTTGGACCACGAGGGAAAGGAGGTGCCTGGAAACCGCGGCTATAAATACTTTGGAGCTGCCAGAGACCTGCCGGGAGTCCGGGAGCTGTTCGAGAAGGAGCGTACGTATTTGCATCACTTCCTGTTTGATGTCACACTGTCACACCATCGGTCCTCACCAAGTATGCGATCTCCCAGCTGCCCCAGCGCCGAGGAAGACAAGGGGGGAGCTGATGAAGGATGTGGATGCAGAGTATTACGGCTACAGAGATGAAGACGACGGCGTCCTTCTTCCTCTGGAGGCGCAGTACGAGAAACAAGGTTCATAATCCCCAGATTATAAAATAATCAAGAGAATATGGGAAAATCCTGGATGATGGAATTATTGGATTATAGTTCAGCAGATTTGAAGCTTCTGTTCATGCGTGTGACACTTCAGGTAACCTCACCTGTGTGTGTGTGTGTGTGTGTGTAGCTGTGCTGGAGGCGGTCCACAGGTGGAAAACAGAGAGAGAGTCTCGAGTGTCTGGAGAGAAACAGCAGGAGGAGGAAGAGGAGGAGAGCATCTACACCGTCTACAACGAAGAGGTGAACTGTCTCTTTACCTGCTCAGCCAATCAGCTTCTGTCAGGTGACCTCGGCACACCTGAGAGCGGTTCACTCGTAGAAACGCACCGTCTGGTGTGAACGTGCGACTCTGACATGTAATCCAGATAAAATGATCCGGGTTTTCCTTCCATGGATCATGTAATCCAGATCACTTTTGTCCTGGTCAGTAAGAACTGAATAGGATCACTTTAATCCGGGTACAGGTTTAAGGATCAATCCAGGTTATCAGTACTTGTAGTGGGCTGAGATCGTTACGAAATCCGATAAGTTTGATGTTAACAGCTGGATTATTGCATTAGCCATGTTTACCTCGTCTGCTTTATCGTGATACAAGGACGAGCTGAAGACACTGAAACATTTTTCAAACGTTGAGGTAGACGTCATCCAGGTGAGGAAGTCCCAGAAGGTCGACCCTGTTCATCGTTTTCAGTGAAACATTTCAGTGTCAGCTGGTCTTTGATCGGTAGTTACAACAATTTGCATATCAATGATGATGAAACTGACCTCACAGCCCATTGTTAGTCAGTGCTGCTTGTTCATAGGGTTGGAAACCTGCAGTCAGCTGAGACTGAAGAAGTCACCTGATGATGATGTTTCACTGAAGATGTCCAGCTGAACAGAGTCAGCCTTCTGGGTCTGACAGACGGGGGTTTACGTGATTTAACATTCAATCCAGTGACCCAACGTCAACAACATGTGGGTTATTTACAGAAACATGGTGGACATTTTGAGGGCGTCTTTAAATCATCCAAGTTAAATAAGTTTAGAGATGAGAAAAATAAAGACTAATTTACTGACACACACACACACACACACACACAGATGTGCTTGAACATGAACAATCTTTTTTGATTTCTGCAGCCTGATGACCAGGAGAACCAGGAGGAGCAGGAGGGAGAGGATGGAGGACTCGCCTTCATCGCACACGTACCTGTTCCATCTCAGAAAGAGGTGAGACACACAAACACGCTTGCCTGCAACGTGAGGACCGCCACTGCCAAGGATGACGCCTGATTCTAACCAGAGCCTTGAAAGCAGCTCTGACTGAGTCCGCTTCATTTAGATCTCCAACCTATATAGAGCCAACAACGTGGCCTACCTGAGTGGGCGTCACCTTTGTGCAGCACACCTGTGCAGGCGGTGTTATCTTTATATTTCCCAGGAGGTGCAGGTCAGCCTACCGTGCAGGGTTTCAGGAGAGTTTGTTCTGTTCAATTCACTTTTATTTACACAGTGCCAAATCACAACAACAGTCGCCTCAAGGTGCTTTATACTGTAAGGTCAACCCTGCAATAACACATACAGAGAAAAACCCAACAATCATATGAACCCCTATGAGCACTTTGGCGACAGTGGGAAGGAAAAACTCCCTTTTAACAGGAAGAAACCTCCGGCAGAACCAGGCTCAGGGAGGGGCGGGGCCATCTGCTGCAAGAGAAGGAAGACAGGATAAAGACATGGGTCGTGTCCAAATTCATGGGCTGCATCCTCCTGAGGCCTCATTTATAAACCGATTACGTCACAGCGACGCGCCGAAGGCTGTCCAAATTCGTAGACTCCTCCGAATGCAGCCGACAAATGCGTCCTCCTTTTCCCCGAATTTGAAGGATGGGTCGGGTGTGTCCTTCGTGGCCCAACATATCCCAGAATTCATAGCGCGGCCCAGCCAAACTCCAGTTTCCAACAATGGCGGCTGCTACTAAGTTTTAAAATTACTCTTACTAATCTTTCTGAGTCACAAAATAAACTTTTAACATATTTTCAGGTGAGAAAGTAGCTGTGTAAACATCAAATATCTGCTCGGTTTATCAAGATATCGCATATTTGCAAAAGTGCTCCGACGTTTTCGGAGACGTCTGCTACCCACCAGCTCGATAGCTAGCCGGGCGCTCGAGGGTCACTGAAGCCGCCGAGAACGGGACAACTCCCGGCACATCATTTTCAGATCACCGCGGAGTTTCGCTACTCAGGTTAAACGTAATATATAAGTCACTTAGACAACCTAAAAATGTTATTGTTGGGCTTTTTTCAGTGTTTTATTTGTTCGTGAGTAAATCGGTTTGGCTGAGATTAAAGTTATTAGATTAGATAAAATAAAACTTTATTAATCCCCCTGGTGGGTTCCTCCTTGGTTTTCACACAGCTGAATAAACATCAAACAGAAAACTGATTAAACAGAAGTGTGAGACGGTCGAGAGTTTACGTGTCCTGTTATATTTTAGATAGCAAGGAGCAGACGGCTGAGTTTATTAAACTCCACCGAGACAGCGGTGACGCTAATCTGAAGGCTAGACCGTCCAATTTCCCCAGCCGTTTACTTCCAGCCTACACGACCTTCTGAGGACCCGGGCCACGTAGACCGCGAAGGCTGGGTCCTCAGGAGGATGCAGCCCATGAATTTGGACACGACCATGCTGTGGAAGAGAGACAGAGATTAATAACGGATATGATTCAGCAGAGAGGTCTATTAACACATAGTGAGTGAAGAAGAAACACCCAGTGCATCATGGGAATCCTCCAGAATGGTCTAGTGATGAAGTACCTGTGGTACGTAGTTCAGGAGTAACCTCCCTGTTTGTCTGTCTCTCAGGTGGAGGAGGCTTTGGTCAGGAGGAAGAAGATGGAGTTGCTGCAGCGTTACGCCAGCGAGACTCTTCAGGCTCAGAGTCAGGAGGCCCGAGCTCTGCTGGGGCTCTGACCCATCTGTCTGCTGCTGTAAATACAGGCGTGTTTTTTACCTTTTCTTAATAAAAACTTTCTGCTCTTCAGTTTCTTCTCGTCTACTTTTCTTGCTTATAGTGAACCTCAGGTCTGCCCCCTGCTGGACAGTGAAGTGAACATATTTCATTGAGGGGAAAGAAATGTTGCTGACAAATGTAGATTTAAAGTTCCACAGAGAAAATAAGCGCAGGGGTGGCGTGACAATACCACAGCAGCTGGTCATGCCGACATGACGCCAGTTTTATTGGTAGAAGAAACGTCGACATTAGCACGTCTTTTGTGATAGAAACAAAGTGGTGAGAGCGTGGAAGTGGTTCAGTTTCCTCCGTCAGACGGAGCAATCCTGTTTGCAGGATAAGCCGCCAACAGGTCCTGACAAAGTCCGCTGCTGCGACAGACGTCAAAAGCCCCGTCCACACGAGCATCAAACACAAATCCCACTCCCGCTGTTCTGCAGGTGATGGCAGAACAGCGTCTGCTAAACCTGACGCCGGGAGCAGGCTTGTCTTCAACGCCAAAAGCCCCTTT
>NC_140465.1:37870405-37888517 GCF_051167445.1 Perissodus microlepis
CCTCCTCAAAGTTCATCAGGGTCAGAAAACTGCAGACAGGACCTCATCCTGGTGCTCACAGAGAGATCACGAGGAGTTCCAGGAAGCAGGTTTAGCTGCAGCTCTGAGTGCGCTAACCCTGAGATGAAGGAAACTTTTCTGTTCCAGAAATACTGTTAACATCTACTCTGAGTCAGTTACCATGGTGCTGGCTGCCATGGTTTCTCTCTGACTCCTCCCCTCTGCTGCACCTGAACCAACTGACTCATTTCCTTATTCAAGTCAATTCTGTCCAAGCTCAGAGCAGACAATTAATCTGCAGATGTTTTTACAAAAACTATGATAATCAATCACACTGATCAATCATCTGGTTCATTATAATCAATCACTCTGATGGATAAATGGATCTTATTTGAGTGACGTTCAGGCTGAGATGACTTTAAAACTAAAGCTGAACTAAATGTGTTTAAAGTCACTGCAGACAGTCTGACTGTAATCTGATTACATTTCAATGTGAAATGTAATCAGTGAAATGTAACCACTGAAAATCACCTGAGTCGGCCTCGGCAGGTCGACCCAGAACCAGATCAGCCAGAACATGGGCTCCGTGACGGATCAGCAAACCGAGTCCACTTGCACAGCAGGACGGATCCAAACAGATTTTTGATCAGGGATTCAGATCGGATTAGTCCCAGATCCAGGTCTGCTCGGTCATTTCCCAGCTGATCCCGTTTGTTTTGTTTTTTTAAAACTTTTTTTAACTTGAAGCTGATATTAGAGCGACATTATCAGCATTTTTATCCAGTTATGACAGAACTCAGGGAATTCTTTATTTTTACTGGAATTTTTGAAATAATGAAATGGTCGTTAACTGTAGCAAACAGTTTTTAATTAAAAACAGACTCGAAGGCAGATCCCTCTTGGACTTCAGCTGAATAATTAGATTTAAAATCAGATCTAAAATAAGGATTCATCAGCACGGTGGTTAGCACTGTTACCGCACAGCAAGAAGGTCCTGAGTTCAATTCCACCATCAGACCGGGGTCTTTCTGTGTGGAGTTTGCATGTTCTCCCCGTGTTTGTGTGGGTTCCCTCAGGTACTCCAGCTTCCTCCCACAGACATGCAGTTAGTGGGGATAGGTTAATTAACCTATCTAAATTGCCCATAGGTGTGAATGTGAGTGCGAATGGTTGTCTGTCTCTGTGAATGGTTGTCTGTCCCTGTGTGTTAGCCCTGCGACAGACTGGCGACCTGTCCAGGGTGTACCCCGCCTCTCGCCCTATGACAGCTGGGATTGGCTCCAGCACCCCCGCAACGCTGAAAAGGATAAGCAAATGGATGGATTCAAGTTGTGATAGCTGACATTATTAAAAATTACATCATTTCTGTCTGCATTGATGAAATCAGTGGTATAAAGTGATTAAACTGATAAATGTCTTTGCATTCTTCGGTTCCCTGGATTAAAATCAAAGCGCTTTATTGGCTTCTTGGCTTTCTTTCTCTACTTGCGCACATGCTTAACTCAGGCTGAACATGCTCAGAGTTGGCTGAACTAACTCTGATCAGCTGTTTGCAGAGTTTGTTTTTAAATTCAGAGTTTGATGAACACAGTTCCTGGAATACCCCCCAGGTTAACCTTAATCCTGCTTGTTAATCTGATTTTAACAAATTTTTCCTAATATTTGTCTGGATGATGAGACACTGTGAGGTGTTTTTCACTCAGACAGATTTTTTGATTGCGGGACTTTAATTGTCGGAACGTCTGAATGAAAAATCTGGGTGTTGCAATCCTGAATGGCTCTTCCAGATTGGGTTTTCAGAGGGTGATGACCATGGAGCAGCTCTCAGAACACCACCCCCTGCTGGACATGGTGGACCACAGCAGGAATCCCACACTTCCTGTGAGTCCTGCAGACATTAAACTCAGAGCCATTTGTGCAAACAGTTTCTGATTGGTGAGAATGAGACTTCGTTCTATCTGGTAAATAGTGCTGATTTTTTTAAAAAAAGCAAAAATGACAGTAATCAGTAAGTTAAATTGCACTGCACATGCTCATTAGTGTTTCTTCTTCCAGAGTTATGTTTGTTCATTCCATCATCACTTTGTTTGTTTGTTTCAGTCATCTCCACCACAGAGTCTCCCCCAGATACAAGGTAAGACAGCCAACACACAGGAAGTGGAATGGCTTTTCTTCATCAGCTCCTTTTCTGACTTTCAGTGTTTCCATAGTGATCATCCTGTTTGGGGAGCCAGTCAGATGGGAGACCAATTTGCAGCTGCTGATTGACGTGCTTCTGACCAATGGCAGGCCAGAGTGTGGGTATGACACCCAGCTTTCAGCACAGCTGCCAGTCTTAGCCTGCAACACGGACTTGCTGTGGATGGCTGAGGCCCCATCACCACGGTAACAACCACAGACTTCCCACAGGTGCTAAAGTGGAGGCGTCCTGCTGATGGCTCTGACCGCTGCTGTGTTGCTGTAGGTTTGGCCATGGGATGTTCTTACTGTGTCTGGAGTCAGTCTACAGGAAGCTGACGGGCCGGGAGCTGGAGTACAAGGCACTGCTGGGAAAACCCAGTCTGGTCACCTACCAGTATGCTGAGCAGGTGTTACGACAACAGAACTGCAACCGCAGGCTGAACACCATCTATGCCGTGGGGTAACCATATCATCCATATCAAAATCTGTAACAAATAACAACAACACTGTAACCCCATCTGTAACAACATCTATAATGACATCTATAACAACTCCATCTGTAAGAACACCATCTGTAACGACACCATCTGTAACGACACCATCTGTAACAACTCCATCTGTAACAACTCCATCTGTAACAACTCCATCTTCAACATCTGTAACAACACCATCTGTAACAACACCATCTGTAACATCACCATCTGTAATAACTCCATCTATAACATCACCATCTGTAACAACTCCATCTTTAACATCTGTAACATCATCATCTGTAACAACACCATCTATAACAACTCCATCTATAACAACATCTATATCAACACCATCTGTAACAACATCTATAATGACATCTGTAACGACACCATCTTTAACAACACCATCTGTAACAACAACATCGATAATGACACCATCTGTAACGACACCATCTCTAACATCTGTAACAACATCATCTGTAACAACACCATCTATAACAACTCTATCTGTAACAACATCATCTGTAACAACACCATCTATAACAACTCCATCTGTAACACCATCTGTAAAAACACCATCTATAACAACACCATCTGTAACGACTCCATCTGTAACGACTCCATCTGTAACAACTCCATCTTCAACATCTGTAACAACACCATCTGTAACATCACCATCTGTAACATCACCATCTGTAACAACTCCATCTGTAACGACACCATCTGTAACAACTCCATCTTTAACATCTGTAACAACATCATCTGTAACAACATCATCTGTAACAACATCATCTGTAACAACATCATCTGTAACAACATCATCTGTAACAACACCATCTGTAACAACTCCATCTATAACAACATCTATATCAACACAATCTGTAACAACATCTATAATGACATCTGTAACGACACCATCTGTAACATCACCATCTGTAACAACTCCATCTTCAACATCTGTAACAACACCATCTGTAACATCACCATCTGTAACATCACCATCTGTAACAACTCCATCTGTAACGACACCATCTGTAACGACACCATCTGTAACAACTCCATCTTCAACATCTGTAACAACACCATCTGTAACATCACCATCTGTAACATCTCCATCTGTAACGACACCATCTGTAACAACTCCATCTTTAACATCTGTAACAACATCATCTGTAACAACATCATCTGTAACAACATCATCTGTAACAACACCATCTGTAACAACACCATCTGTAACAACTCCATCTATAACAACATCTATATCAACACAATCTGTAACAACATCTATAATGACATCTGTAACGACACCATCTGTAACATCACCATCTCTAACAACAACATCTATAACAACTCCATCTGTAACAACATCTATAATGACATCTGTAACGACACCATCTGTAACAACATCTATATCAACACCATCTGTAACAACATCTATAATGACATCTGTAACAACTCCATCTGTAACGACACCATCTGTAACAACTCCATCTCTAACAACGCCATCTCTAACATCTGTAACAACATCATCTGTAACAACACCATCTATAACAACTCCATCTGTAACACCATCTGTAACAACACCATCTATAACAACTCCATCTATAACAACATCTATATCAACACCATCTGTAAGAACACCATCTGTAAGAACACCATCTGTAACGACTCCATCCGTAACGACTCCATCCGTAACGACTCCATCCGTAACGACTCCATCTGTAACGACACCATCTGTAACAACTCCATCTGTAACAACTCCATCTGTAACAACTCCATCTGTAACAAATCTATATCAACACCATCTGTAACAACTCCATCTGTAACAACATCTATATCAACACCATCTGTAACAACTCCATCTATATCAACACCATCTGTAACAACACCATCTGTAACAACTCCATCTATAACAACATCTATATCAACACCATCTATAACAACATCTATATCAACACCATCTATAACAACATCTATATCAACATCTATATCAACAACATCTATATCAACATCTATATCAACACCATCTATAACAACATCTATATCAACACCATCTATATCAACACCATCTGTAACAACTCCATCTATAACAACATCTATATCAACACCATCTATAACACCATCTATAACACCATCTATATCAACACCATCTGTATCAACACCATCTATATCAACACCATCTGTAACAACTCCATCTATAACACCATCTATATCAACACCATCTGTAACAACTCCATCTATAACACCATCTGTAACAACTCCATCTATAACACCATCTATATCAACACCATCTGTAACAACTCCATCTATAACAACATCTATATCAACACCATCTGTAACAACTCCATCTATAACAACATCTATATCAACACCATCTATAACACCATCTATAACAACATCTATATCAACACCATCTATATCAACACCATCTATAACAACATCTATATCAACATCTATATCAACACCATCTATATCAACACCATCTGTAACAACTCCATCTGTAAACACTACATCTGTAACAACTCCATCTATAACAACATCTATATCAACACCATCTATAACACCATCTATAACAACATCTATATCAACAACATCTATATCAACAACATCTATATCAACACCATCTGTAACAACTCCATCTGTAACAACTCCATCTGTAACAACTCCATCTGTAACAACTCCATCTATAACAACATCTATATCAACACCATCTATAACACCATCTATAACACCATCTATATCAACACCATCTATATCAACATCTATATCATCAACATCTATATCAACATCTATATCATCAACATCTATATCAACATCTATATCAACAACATCTATATCATCAACATCTATATCAACATCTATATCAACACCATCTATATCAACACCTATATCAACACCATCTATATCAACATCTATATCAACACCATCTATAGCAACACCATCTATATCAACATCTATATCAACACCATCTATATCAACACCATCTGTAACAACTCCATCTATATCAACATCTATATCAACACCATCTATATCAACACCATCTGTAACGACTCCATCTGTAACGACACCATCCATAACAACTCCATCTGTAACAACTCCATCTGTAACAACACCATCTGTAACAACTCCATCTTTAACATCTGTAACACCATCTGTAACAACACCATCCATAACAACTCCATCTTTAACATCTGTAACACCATCTGTAACAACACCATCTTTAACATCTGTAACAACACCATCTATAACAACTTCATCTGTAACATCACCATCTGTAACAACAACATCAATAACGACACCATCTGTAACACCATCTGTAACAACTCCATCTTTAACATCTGTAACAACTCCATCTATAACATCTGTAACAACACCATCTGTAACACCATCTGTAACAACACCATCTTTAACATCTGTAACACCATCTGTAACAACACCATCCATAACAACTCCATCTTTAACATCTGTAACAACACCATCCATAACAACTCCATCTTTAACATCTGTAACAACACCATCCATAACAACTCCATCTTTAACATCTGTAACAACACCATCCATAACAACTCCATCTTTAACATCTGTAACAACACCATCCATAACAACTCCATCTTTAACATCTGTAACAACACCATCCATAACAACTTCATCTTTAACATCTGTAACAACACCATCTATAACAACTTCATCTGTAACATCACCATCTGTAACAACAACATCAATAACGACACCATCTGTAACACCATCTGTAACAACTCCATCTTTAACATCTGTAACAACTCCATCTATAACATCTGTAACAACACCTGTAACAACATCTATAATGACATCTGTAACAACATCTATAATGACATCTGTAACGACACCATCTGTAACAACATTGGTAACAACTCCATCTGTAACAACATCATCTATAACAACACCGCCTCTAGCCACACATCTGTAACTCCATCTATAACAACACCATCTGTAACATCATCAGTAAAACATCATCTATAACAACATCTGCTGATAGCTCCTTCTCTATTTGATTGTCCTGTTATTGTGGCAGTTTTACTTTTCCAACTGAGAAATAAAGCAGTTCCTAATTGGGAATTGGTCAGATAAATAAAAAATAAAGTATAATTTAATCATGGCTTTGTTTGTAGTTGTACTGGAAATTTCGTTTGATGTGTCAATCACATATTTTAATCATGTCATATTAGTAATAGTAACATCACTTTCTCACTTTAGTATAGCAAGCTCTTTCCTGACACCAGTTGTATGCATGCATGTAGAATGTTATCACTCACATGGTGGTGCAATTTAATTTAAGATTTTCCACAACAAAGTTTTGAATGCTTTTGAGTTTAATTATTTAATTATAGATTTTGATGGTATTTTACACTGCATCTTGCAGCCCACCAGCAATCACTTGATAGTGTGACCCAGCGTCACACTTTGGGAACCAGTATCTACTTTATTGGCTAATCCAACTGTCTTCTTGTTTCCTAGTGACAACCTAATGACGGACATCTATGGTGCTAACTTGTACAACCGTTACCTGGCTCAGCGGCATGCTGCTGTGACAACCACCACCAGGCTGGTTGCCCGGGGAATGGGAAGTGAGGTGATGGCAGAGGAGGAGCCGATGTCTGCAATTCAGTGCCACTCTATCCTGGTACGTACATCACCTTTGAGGTTTACATCTTTCTTTTTTTGAATGGTGGATGGTCATTAAAAAATGAATTTAAATAATGAGGTTGGAGTGCAAAGGCTGTGATTCTAGCATCTACATGGATGTTAAAAACAAAATTATATCATTGAACCTAAAGTAATGAAAACATGAGGAGCAAAATGTAGGAAATTGTCAAAAATTAAATACTCAGATACATATACTTGAAATTTCTACTTCAGCACAGTAATGATGTATAATTACCTGGTTACTTCCCACCTCCCCAATTCAGTAATCCTGGCCTCCAGAGCTTTAAACAGGCTATATTTATGACATATATTGTTATTAGTAAAGGAGGCCAAGGAGTGATTAAATGTCTGACACAAGGAGCAGGAAAGTGCAGGATGAACAGGTGAAGAGGCCCTGCTGCTAGCGACTCGGCTGCAAGCTAAGCGTAGCTAAGCTAAGCTAAGTTAGTGAATCCCTAAAGACAGTGAGTGAATACTGTGACTATAATTAGTGGGTGAATCAACAGAGAGTGCTCTTTGGATAAAGCATGTGACGATCACACCATAAGATAAGTCATTATCTAAAACTAAACAGGCTAAACAAAAACATATGTGAACTGTAACAGGAACAGGAAGTGATACTGTATTGCAGAGAGAGCCAACACCAAGTCAGTAAATCAGGGCTATCAAGCCTAATTTTGATTTTGAGCATCAGCGATTTAGTCCTTCAAAATAAAAGCACATCTGAGGACATCTGAGTTCAAAATAATAATAAGAGTGCAAAAATGCTTATCTTCCCATGTACCTGTCCTCAGGTGTGCACAGGTGTCTACAATCCCCGTTTCCCACTGCCTAGTGACCAGAATAGCAGCATCATGGAGACGGTGTTTCACGGTCACAGAGACCTGGTACCGGAGCCTGACCTGATGGAGCCGAGTCACATGGTGGAGGACGTGGAGGCTGCTGTGGACCTGGTGCTGCAGCAGGAGGGCTCTGACCTCTGACCTTCACAATGGGAAACCTGCACCTGGTTCTCATCAACATACTCCTCTGCCTTTAATCAGAGCTGGTGCTAAATTAGATTGCCTGGAGGGACACACTCTCTCTTACTCTGATTGGTTGTTTCGTTGGAAAAAGTCCTGCAGCAGCTGATCATCAGTGTGTTGAATAAAGTTTAGAAATCTTTGAATTGTGTTTTTATTTTGATATTTTTTGGCAGATATCATCACGTATCCTGAGGGGAGAATGACAGAAAGAGAGCAGCTTTATCTCCATTTGTATCCGAGTACAGACACAGACAGGCTTCTGCTCTCACTGACAGCCTGTCACGGTCAGCCACCGACAGCTGCGAGGAGCAGATCACAGATACATGCTTCATCCACAGACATACATAAGTACTAATAACTTTCTACATTCATGGGTCAGAATAAAGCTTTTATAATAAAATGAGATGTCTATTAGTCTTTGAATCTGTAAATGTAGAGCTGTGGAGCTTAGAGACGTGTTTGTTTCATTTAAACTCAGTCTTATCGAGTTTGAATGTTGTTGATAATCTCTCTGTGCGAGCAGCTCCGTAGGAAAGACAAGATGATCTTGTAAATATGAAGATTCATGTTCTGCAGTTTGGTGTGAAGGCCAACAAACTGTGTGGTTACACTGTAACCTTGGTTCTCTGAGTGACAGACAGTCTCTCCACTCCGTTACATATAGCACCTGTACAGATAGGTGCTTTTGTGCCTTTTGGCAGCAAAGCAGGGTTGGAGCTCACTAAGCACACACATGCACTACCAAGTGGACATCAAACAATCGCTGGTTTCACTTCTGCACAGAGGTTTTATATGCAAGCTGTGGGGCATGGCCGGGCTACCCATAGCGTGTTAAAGAAGTATCCACACGTGTGTGTCAATACTGCAAATTTTGTTATTGGTCGGATACCAAGTAAATACAGGACCAGTGTTACCTATAGAAACGCTTTTAATCCTTCAGGAAGCCTGTCGGAGAGAACAGTGTGTCCTGATTTATAAGATGATTCATCATCAATCATTTTAAACATCATTAAATCACTGTAACTTGTACCTTCCACAAAAACAACATAACACAATAAAACACAGCTTTCAGCTTTTATTTTGGAGAGCTGAATGTAAACATGCCTGTCTCTAATGTGGCTGTAAATAAAACAGGCACCACAGAAAGGTTCAGACATGTTTCACAGCATGTTTGACGGATATTTGTTCTTTAAAAAAAGATTTCACACAGTTCAGAGGGCACTGATTAACAATAATGTGAAATTACAATCTGATATTGTAGCAGAAAGACTGAAGTCGTGTTTGGATACCATTAGAGATAACCGTCAGTCTTTATGCAAGGAACACATGTAAGTACCAAAGTCAGGTTGATTCTGGATGTGACGGATCAGAACTGAAAACAGGTTTATGTTCTTTATTGATATATTTGAAGCCTTTGATTCTGTAAACCACAAATTCTTAATCGATGTTTTGGACTACATTTTGGTCAGTACTTCAAAAAAGCATTAAAACATTTTATAATAATGGTAATATTTGGGTTAAACTTTGGTGGAAACCACTCGGAGAGTTCCCATTTCTCAGGCGTTAAACTTGGAGGTCCTGCTGAACGTACGGTTACGGTGTAACCTTGGTTCTCTTAACCCTCTGGGGTCCAGGGTCAGGCACGTGCAGAGGGGGTGGGGGCAGAAGGGGCTTGAGCACGCGCCCCTTTAAACGTCTCTGCACGGCCCTGTCCAGGGTATAATTGGCCGTTTTTGACTGCTTTTGATTTTACCTCTATATTTCACCTTTAAAATATGTTTTTCTTGCCTTATTTGGTATCATTATTTTCAGCACAACCTCAAATATCTGAAATTGGAGTTATTTTTTCATTTTGACTATATTAGCACAGCTGATCTAAATTCAGACAAAAAAATTCAAAATCCGAGTAGAAAAAACCCACAAACATGTTTAACGAATCATTTTCATAACTTGAAATGCAAATAGAAATTGTACATTTCTAAAAATTATGCACAAGTTTTGCAAACAACAAAGTTATATGGTACTGTTTACCTAAAAATGCAGCCAAGGCCTCAGGCGTTTTTTATATAACCATTTAAATCTATTTAGAACAATCAGGTGTCGCGGGTGTCACTCCTAAAAACTTCCCCTTCTCCCTAAACAACCAAATGTCACATGTTGCCATATCATTTTTTGATTGGCTGACATGGTAAAATCTAACACCAATAGGGAAGGGGTGTTTTTTCTTTTTCTTTTTTCACTCGCAAGCGGAGAGTGTTTGCTAGCGCTGTCTGTAGAAAACGCAGTTTTTACCGTCCTTCCCGTCCTTCCCGCTGTAAACGCCACTGTTTTGTTCAGAAAAAAACATCGCGTGTATTTTTTATCATAGCTCTGGTTTTACGTGGCCCATTGACACAATTCAAAAACTGGTATATAGTTTGAAGTCTGCACTTTCGACCCAAGTTGAAATGGAGACTCTGACTTACTGCATCTTGTGTCGTCTTAAATTGGTTATGTGATTTTGACGCGCCGGCGCGTCCGGCGACCCCAGAGGGTTAATGAAAGACTATCTCTCCACACCGTTACATATTCCATACGTACGGGGTACGACCCGACCTTGGTGGTGGCGTGTGGATATTTCTTTAAGACACTCCAACGCGCCCGGCCACGCCCCACAGCTCACATATAAAACAGCTGTGCAGATGTGACACCGGTGATAGTTTGATCGGGAACACAACCTGCAGCCGCAGCAGCTCACATGCCAGACAGAGACTGGCTAAAGAGGCTGGAGAACACACACTCGCTGGCCAAGCCGTCAGAGGCAGCAAGGTCTGACTGGCATGTAAGCCGGCAAACCGCAGGCAATATGCCAGGGGAACACAGCCGACAGCTGCAGTGCAGCTGCTGAAGCGGAGGGCCAAGCCAGGGACGCGAGCTGCAGGTCGCCCCAGGGCCAAGCAGCTGCTGAGTGCCGTCTGTAGACAGGGGAGCAGACAAGACTGAACTCAATGATGAGACACTCGTGTACAGCCGGCGCTGCAGGCTGGAACACAACACACTCGCAAGGCCCGGCTATCGTGTAACCGCCGAACTGCCTGCAGGGAGTCTGGCCTGGCGCTGTAGGCTGGAGAACACTCACTCGCTGCAATACACCAGAGAAACACAGCCTGTAGCAGTAGCAGCAGCGGCGGCTTAAGCTGCAGTCAGAGCCAAGAAGCAGCCCCACTCGAGCAATGACAGGAGCCCTGCTGGCCGTGTGAACCGCGCACTGTGGGCAACAAGCCAGAAAGAACAGGCTACACTAGGCTGGAAAACTGTCACTTGCCGCAGCGAGGTCAGACTGCCATGTAAGCCGGCAAACGCGGGCAATACGCCAGGGGAACACAGCCTACCAAGCCACTCGAGCACGGCAGCTGGCTGTCGCCGTGACAGAAATCCGCTATATGTGGATGACGCTCCAGATGGGAAGTCGGAGTCGCCGGCTGGAGAAGCCAAGTAGGCAGTGAGACAGTGCCAGGGAGAGAGACCCTTTTGCAGCAGCTTGGCCACTCAGTGGATGGCCGAGGTAGGACGAGGCCCAGGGCCTGTCCCAGGAGCTGAGCAGCCGACCTGCACCATCCACGACAGGGGAGGGGCTGGTGGCTCAGGCCACTGAGGGCCCAAGTGAGGAGTGACCCAAGAATTGTCACCAGGGCATAGCAGCCACTCTGCGCTGTCAGGCGGCCAGCAAGAGTAGGCCTGATGAGACACTGGCGGACAGTCGGGAAGTTTCAGCTCAGTGAGCGGGCACCTGCTAGCCATGTGACCCACGACACAGGGGCAATGCACTAGACAGAGAGCCAGCGCTGCATGCTGGAGAACACTCACTACCTGGCTGACGTATCAGACACAGCGAGGTCAGACTGGCGTGTGAGCCAGCGAACCGCGGGCTATACGCCAGGGGAACACAGCCCGCAGCAGCAGTACAGCTGCAAAGACGAAGGGCCAAGGCAGGGATGCGACCTGAAGGGTCCATCCACACAGCCACGGAGCCACCCAGCCGTCCACAGATGGTCTAGCCCCGTCAGACGCAGTGAGGTCAGACGCAGCGAGGTCCGACTGGCGTATAAAACCGGCGAAGTGCGGGCAATATGCCAGGGGAAGCAGCAGTGCTGGCCACTAGGCCCAACTCAAAGGATGTCAGGAGATAGGAGGGCGGTTGGAGGACAGCTGAGCCTATACTCCGAGTCCTCCCCGCCTTCACCGGCCCAGGCCTCACAGAGGCGGGGCCATGGGAGGGAACGCTGCAGCCATCATCCCCATTTTAGCCTGAGAGACACAGGATGGTGGAGGGCTCACCATGTCCCCAGCCCGCCTGCAGCTGTCGTGTCAAGCTCCATCCCTATAGAGGGAGCGACAAAATGGCCGCCAGCAGGGCAGCAGTTATCCTCATGCCCCCGTTAGGGCATGCCGCCCTCCCTCATCCGGAGGGACCAGGGGCGCGGCTATCAGGGGAGGGGCCAAAGGCTACTACTCCCACCATGCATGGCAGCAACCAACTGCGGGCAGGGGACCATAAATACTGGGAGGCAGGACACTCAACTGCTTGCAACCAGACCAATCAGGCAGCAGCGGCACCTTAGACAGGAGGTGCTGTGGCTGCGTGATAGCATCAACTTTGAGGTCCGCTCTAGTAGACAGGACCTCAGGAGGGGCTAATTCCCACACTCGGCATGCTCCAATCAAGAGCTGAAGGGACCCATCTCGCCCGACACTGGGCCTGGGGACCAACAGGGGGCAGCCCAGGGACAGGTGGGCAACACCGGAGGAGAGGATGGAAGCTTCTTCAACATTCGCCATCTGATGTCTACCTCCACCGGCCCAGGCCTCACATAGGCGGAGCCATGGGAGGGATGCTGTGGGAGGAGAGGGAGCCCATGGCCTGCCTAACTGGTGTCACAGCAGCGGCAGCCATGTTCCCCATAGTAGCCTGCTCTCTCATTTTTGGAGGCAGGAGAAGGGGGAGGGGCGGGCCATTTAATGCTTTCAAAAAACCAAGCACGGTCTGCCTAGTTTGTGCTGGCAACAAAGCAGTGCATGCAAGCGTCAGCTTCTTTAGCCAGCACAGCATGCTCTAGCTGCTTTGATGTAGTTATTTATTTTCCCTTTTTCGCCCAGGCACAGCCACACTGCTCGTGCCTATCGTCAAAAGGCAAAAATGAGGAAATGAAAGGGAAGTGACGGAAGTGACGGACAAGGTAAGCCACTCATGTTGCAACTGACGTCAGACGCCGGAGATTTTGGCGGAAAATTAAAGCGAATGGTAGTTTAGATTTGAACAAATTCATTTAAGCTTCAGTATTACCAAATACACTTATCAATTGTCTTATAACTAACAACATTTGTCTAAATAATCTCCAACACCCTGGAGAACAACGGGGAGAGTTTAGAGGCTCTCCAAGATTACATCGATCAGTGCTTCCAGGATCTCGTGATGAAGAAGGCCCAGAGTGCAGCTTCCCCGGCCAAATCTGAGACGCCGTCGTCGAAAAGACTTCGCCCGGCAGATTCCCCCGGCACAACATTGCCAGCCGGCAAAGATATTGTCGACATACTGGAGTCAATCGACCAACGATTGTCCAGTTTCCATGCAAGGCTGTCCTTGGTGGAGATTCTTCACCGGGAATTTAAATGCTTACGAGAATCCCTGGAGTTCAGCCAGCAGCAGGTGGAAACGCTCGCTGCTGAAAATGCCACGCTAAGGGAGTCGGTGAAATGTCTCACAGAAAATGTTACTCAGCTAAATAGAGAAAATAAAAAAATAAAAGAAACAGTTATTGATCTACAAGCTCGTGGCATGTGAGATAATCTCGTATTTTCTGGTATTCCAGAAGCTGCTGGAGAGGACGCGGAGACTACAGTAAAAAGCTTCATCAAAACCCACCTGAAGCTGCCGGAGGACACGGTGAAGAACATCGCCTTTGATAGAGTGCATCGCATCGGCCCCATGCGGGCTGCGACCGGGAGACCACGTCCTATTGTGGCCAAATTCGGCCACTTCAAACAAAAGGAACAGGTGAAAAGCCGCGGCAGGGAATTAAAAGGAAGGGCTCCCACGCTGTCATCGCTGTGGACCGGCTGTACGTGGACGGACAGCTTCACCGCGACCCCGACATCACTCCGTGGCTGTATTAACCTCACACCAGATAAAAATCCGCTACATGTAACGCCTTTCCCCATCCACTCACACTAACTTGCATTAACATCTGTTTAACTTACCAATATCAAATCGCATCTTAAGTGTGATATCATAGCAGAATGAACACCGTCACTCTCCGTCAGTGGTTTGATTGGAATGTTTCCGGGTTTGTTTTTCTCCTTCTCGTTTTTTTTCTCTCTTTTCCCCCTCTTGTTTTTATGCTGCTCACCCTTGTCCTTGGTTTCTTTCTTTATTTCTTTCACTGCTTCGATCACCTGCTTCCACACTCATCCACAAACAACATCCTTTATTTCGACACATACGCACAGCACGATCACGCACAGTCATGCGCTCAACGGCAGCACATTTACATCAGTCAGACAGCGCACACAGTCATATGGGATACACACACTTAAGTCAAGCCTACTCATATTAGTAAATATGCAAACACATAGTCAGACTCAGGGAGCATCTCACCACACATTTTTTCTCTCTCTCCTTCTCTTTATTTATGAACAAGTGATGTATCCTCTCCACCTGTCTAAGCGACACACACAGCGTACACCCCTAGTTATACACAGACATCTATGGGCGCACTAAGATTCGTTACATGGAATGTAAATGGAGCTGGCTCCAGAGAAAAGAGGTTAAAAATATTTAACCAACTCAAAAAACTGCAGGCAGATGTTGTCCTTTTACAAGAGACCCACAGACCTCTTAGAGGTTCGGATGAACTTAAAACACCTGAGTTTCCTAATGTGTTCTTGGCTTGTTATATTTCTAGACAAAGGGGAGTAGCAATTCTAATACATAAAAATATTAATTTCACAGTACTCGATACAGTTATAGATCCAGAGGGCATACATACATAGCTACAATACATTGTATTGTAAGTGTATATGGTCCAAATGTTGATGATCCCTCATTCTTCCACGTTTTTTTCAGTGCACTCTCTGAACACTTAGATGGCACACTTGTTCTTGGAGGCGAGCTCAACCTTGGACTAAATGAAGAAATGGATAGGCTCAATACAGCAGGAACTCAGCGTAATTGGCAGTCCACAAATATAATCAAACAGTATATGAGCGACTTTGGTCTTTGCGATGCATGGCGCTCCCTTCACCCCAACAGTAAGGAATATTCTTTCTTCTCACATGTTCATCACTCCTACTCTCGTCTGGATTATTTTTTGGTCAGCCCCCATCTTCCTTGGGGGGCTCAACCCGGTAACGGTCATGGCATATTAAGGGCTCCTCTCTCTCTCTCTCCCTCTCTGTTCCTCTCTCTCTCTCCCTCTCTCTCTGTTCCTCTCTCTCTCTCTCTGCTCCTCTCTCTCTCTCTCTGTTCCTCTCTCTCTCTCTCTCCCTCTCTGTTCCTCTCTCTCTCTGCTCCTCTCTCTCTCTCTCTCTGTTCCTCTCTCTCTCTCTCTCTCTCTCTGTTCCTCTCTCTCTCTCTCTCTGTTCCTCTCTCTCTCCCCTCTCTGTTCCTCTCTCTCCCTCTCTGTTCCTCTCTCTCTCTCTCTCCCTCTCTGTTCCTCTCTCTCTCTGCTCCTCTCTCTCTCTCTCTCTGTTCCTCTCTCTCTCTCTCTCTCTCTGTTCCTCTCTCTCTCCCTCTCTGTGCTCCTCTCTCTCTCTCTCTGTTCCTCTCTCTCTCTCTCTCCCTCTCTGTTCCTCTCTCTCTCTGCTCCTCTCTCTCTCTCTCTCTGTTCCTCTCTCTCTCTCTCTCTCTGTTCCTCTCTCTCTCTCTCTCTGTTCCTCTCTCTCTCCCTCTCTGTTCCTCTCTCTCTCTGCTCCTCTCTCTCTCTCTCTCTGTTCCTCTCTCTCTCTCTCTCTCTGCTCCTCTCTCTCTCTCTCTCTGCTTCCTCTCTCTCTCTCTCTCTGTTCCTCTCTCTCTCTCTCTGTTCTCTCTCTCTCTCTCTCTGTCTCTCTCTCCCTCTCTGTCCTCTCTCTCCCTCCTGTTCCTCTCTCTCTCTCTCTCTCTCTGTTCCTCTCTCTCTCCTCTCTGTCCTCTCTCTCTCTGCTCCTCTCTCTCTCTCTCTCTCTGTTCCTCTCTCTCTCTCTCTCCTCTCTGTTCCTCTCTCTCTTGCTCCTCTCTCTCTCTCTCTGTTTCCTCTCTCTCTCTCTCTCCCTCTCTGTTCCTCTCTCTCTCTCTCCTCTCTCTCTGTTCCTCTCTCTCTCCCTCTCTGTTCCTCTCTCTCTCTCTCTGTCCTCTCTCTCTCTCTCCCTCTCTGTTCCTCTCTCTCTCTGCCTCCTCTCTCTCTCTCTCTGTTCCTCTCTCTCTCTCCCTCTCTCTCTCGTTCCTCTCCTCTCTCTCTCTCTCTCTGTTCCTCTCTCTCTCCCTCTCTGTTCCTCTCTCTCTCTCTCTGCTCCTCTCTCTCTCTCTCTCTCTGTCCTCTCTCTCTCTCACTCTCTCTCTGTTCCTCTCTCTCTCCCTCTCTGTTCCTCTCTCTCTCTCTTCTGCTCCTCTCTCTCTCTCTCTCTCTGTTCTCTCTCTCTCTCCTCTGTTCCTCTCTCTCTCTCTCTCCCTCTCTGTTCCTCTCTCTCTCTGCTCCTCTCTCTCTCTCTCTGTTCTCTCTCTCTCTCTCCCCTCTCTGTTCCTCTCTCTCTCTCTCTCTCTGTTCCTCTCTCTCTCCCTCTCTGTTCCCTCTCTCTCTCTCTGCTCCTCTCTCTCTCTCCCTCTCTGTTCCTCTCTCTCTCTGCCTCTCTCTCTCTCTCTCTGTTCCTCTCTCTCTCTCTCTCTCTCTCTGTTCCTCTCTCTCTCTGTTCCTCTCTCTCTCTCTGCTCTCTCTCTCTCTCTCTCTGTTCCTCTCTCTCTCTCTCCCTCTCTGTTCCTCTTCTCTCTGCTCCTCTCTCTCTCTCTCTCTGTTCCTCTCTCTCTCTCTCTCCCTCTCTGTTCCTCTCTCTCTCTCTGCTCCTCTCTCTCTCTCTCTCTGTTCCTCTCTCTCTCTCTCTCCCTCTCTGTCCTCTCTCTCTCTCTGTTCCTCTCTCTCTCTCTCTCTGTTCCTCTCTCTCTCTGCTCCTCTCTCTCTCTCTCTCTCTGTTCCTCTCTCTCTCTCTCTGTTCCTCTCTCTCTCTCTCTCCCCTCTCTGTTCCTCTCTCTCTCTCTCTCTCTCTCTCTCTCTGTCTCTCTCTCTCTCTTCTCCTCTCTCTCTCTCTCTCTCTGTTCCTCTCTCTCTCTGCTCCTCTCTCTCTCCTCTCTGTTCCTCTCTCTCTCTCTCTCTCTCTCCTCTCCGTTCCTCTCTCTCTCTCTCTGTTCCTCTCTCTCTCTCCTCTCTGTTCCTCTCTCTCTCTCTCTGTTCCTCTCTCTCTCTCTCTCTCTGTTCCTCTCTCTCTCTCTGCTCCTCTCTCTCTCTCTCTCTCTGTTCCTCTCTCTCTCTGTTCCTCTCTCTCTCTGCTCCTCTCTCTCTCTCTCTCTCTGTCTCCTCTCTCTCTCTGCTCCTCTCTCTCTCTCTCTGTTCCTCTCTCTCTCTCTCTCTCTGTTCCTCTCTCTCTCTGCTCCTCTCTCTCTCCTCTCTGTTCCTCTCTCTCTCTCTCTCTCTGCTCCTCTCTCTCTCTCTCTGTTCCCTCTCTCTCTCTCTGTTCCTCTCTCTCTCT